>NW_025957642.1:0-62103 GCF_023159225.1 Perognathus longimembris pacificus
GAGCTTTTATCTCTCTCCCCTCACCACAAATCAGATTCTTCTGAGGAGTTCCCAGTACATTATCCTTTCCCCTGTGTAATTACCTTAAACAAGCTCCAGCTTTTTTATTCTCAGAAGGTTTACTCCCTGATATACAGCTGCCTACCCCCTTCGTAAGTGCAGGTCCTAAATGAGCTTTTTTCTCTGTTCCCTCACCACAATCCAGATTCTTTTGGGGAGTTACCAGTACAGTAACCATACCAGGAAGTACTTAATTTATTAAGCTACTGCTTTTCTTAATCTCAGTGGAGATATTTACTGATAAACAGCTACCTACGCAGCATGTTCATGTCGTTCCTAAATGAGCTTTTATCTCTCTCCCCTCACCACAAATCAGATTCTTCTGAGGAGTTCCCAGTACATTATCCTTTCCCTGTGTAATTACCTTAACAAGCTCCAGCTGCTTTTTATTCTCAGAATTTACTCCCTGATATACAGCTGCCTACCCACTTCGTAAGTGCAGGTCCTAAATGAGCTTTTTTCTCTGTTCCCTCACCACAATCCAGATTCTTTTGGGGAGTTACCAGTACAGTAACCATACCAGGAAGTACTTAATTTATTAAGCTACTGCTTTTCTTAATCTCAGTGGAGATATTTACTGATAAACAGCTACCTACGCAGCATGTTCATGTCGTTCCTAAATGAGCTTTTATCTCTCTCCCCTCACCACAAATCAGATTCTTCTGAGGAGTTCCCAGTACATTATCCTTTCCCCTGTGTAATTACCTTATTACAAGCTCCAGCTGTTTTTATTCTCAGAAGGTTTACTCCCTGATATACAGCTGCCTACCCCCTTCGTAAGTGCAGGTCCTAAATGAGCTTTTTTCTCTGTTCCCTCACCACAATCCAGATTCTTTTGGGGAGTTACCAGTACAGTAACCATACCAGGAAGTACTTAATTTATTAAGCTACTGCTTTTCTTAATCTCAGTGGAGATATTTACTGATAAACAGCTACCTACGCAGCATGTTCATGTCGTTCCTAAATGAGCTTTTATCTCTCTCCCTCACCACAAATCAGATTCTTCTGAGGAGTTCCCAGTACATTATCCTTTCCCCTGTGTAATTACCTTAACAAGCTCCAGCTGTTTTTATTCTCAGAAGGTTTACTCCTGATATACAGCTGCCTA
This sequence comes from Perognathus longimembris pacificus, assembly GCF_023159225.1. Taxonomy (NCBI): domain Eukaryota; kingdom Metazoa; phylum Chordata; class Mammalia; order Rodentia; family Heteromyidae; genus Perognathus; species Perognathus longimembris. Next base: position 1,169 of record NW_025957642.1, read on the forward strand.
CCCCCTTCGTAAGTGCAGGTCCTAAATGAGCTTTTTTCTCTGTTCCCTCACCACAATCCAGATTCTTTTGGGGAGTTACCAGTACAGTAACCATACCAGGAAGTACTTAATTTATTAAGCTACTGCTTTTCTTAATCTCAGTGGAGATATTTACTGATAAACAGCTACCTACGCAGCATGTTCATGTCGTTCCTAAATGAGCTTTTATCTCTCTCCCCTCACCACAAATCAGATTCTTCTGAGGAGTTCCCAGTACATTATCCTTTCCCCTGTGTAATTACCTTAACAAGCTCCAGCTGTTTTTATTCTCAGAAGGTTTACTCCCTGATATACAGCTGCCTACCCCCTTCGTAAGTGCAGGTCCTAAATGAGCTTTTTTCTCTGTTCCCTCACCACAATCCAGATTCTTTTGGGGAGTTACCAGTACAGTAACCATACCAGGAAGTACTTAATTTATTAAGCTACTGCTTTTCTTAATCTCAGTGGAGATATTTACTGATAAACAGCTACCTACGCAGCATGTTCATGTCGTTCCTAAATGAGCTTTTATCTCTCTCCCCTCACCACAAATCAGATTCTTCTGAGGAGTTCCCAGTACATTATCCTTTCCCCTGTGTAATTACCTTAACAAGCTCCAGCTGTTTTTATTCTCAGAAGGTTTACTCCCTGATATACAGCTGCCTACCCCCTTCGTAAGTGCAGGTCCTAAATGAGCTTTTTTCTCTGTTCCCTCACCACAATCCAGATTCTTTTGGGGAGTTACCAGTACAGTAACCATACCAGGAAGTACTTAATTTATTAAGCTACTGCTTTTCTTAATCTCAGTGGAGATATTTACTGATAAACAGCTACCTACGCAGCATGTTCATGTCGTTCCTAAATGAGCTTTTATCTCTCTCCCCTCACCACAAATCAGATTCTTCTGAGGAGTTCCCAGTACATTATCCTTTCCCCTGTGTAATTACCTTAACAAGCTCCAGCTGTTTTTATTCTCAGAAGGTTTACTCCCTGATATACAGCTGCCTACCCCCTTCGTAAGTGCAGGTCCTAAATGAGCTTTTTTCTCTGTTCCCTCACCACAATCCAGATTCTTTTGGGGAGTTACCAGTACAGTAACCATACCAGGAAGTACTTAATTTATTAAGCTACTGCTTTTCTTAATCTCAGTGGAGATATTTACTGATAAACAGCTACCTACGCAGCATGTTCATGTCGTTCCTAAATGAGCTTTTATCTCTCTCCCCTCACCACAAATCAGATTCTTCTGAGGAGTTCCCAGTACATTATCCTTTCCCCTGTGTAATTACCTTAACAAGCTCCAGCTGTTTTTATTCTCAGAAGGTTTACTCCTGATATACAGCTGCCTACCCCCTTCGTAAGTGCAGGTCCTAAATGAGCTTTTTTCTCTGTTCCCTCACCACAATCCAGATTCTTTTGGGGAGTTACCAGTACAGTAACCATACCAGGAAGTACTTAATTTATTAAGCTACTGCTTTTCTTAATCTCAGTGGAGATATTTACTGATAAACAGCTACCTACGCAGCATGTTCATGTCGTTCCTAAATGAGCTTTTATCTCTCTCCCCTCACCACAAATCAGATTCTTCTGAGGAGTTCCCAGTACATTATCCTTTCCCCTGTGTAATTACCTTAACAAGCTCCAGCTGTTTTTATTCTCAGAAGGTTTACTCCCTGATATACAGCTGCCTACCCCCTTCGTAAGTGCAGGTCCTAAATGAGCTTTTTTCTCTGTTCCCTCACCACAATCCAGATTCTTTGGGGAGTTACCAGTACAGTAACCATACCAGGAAGTACTTAATTTATTAAGCTACTGCTTTTCTTAATCTCAGTGGAGATATTTACTGATAAACAGCTACCTACGCAGCATGTTCATGTCGTTCCTAAATGAGCTTTTATCTCTCTCCCCTCACCACAAATCAGATTCTTCTGAGGAGTTCCCAGTACATTATCCTTTCCCCTGTGTAATTACCTTAACAAGCTCCAGCTGTTTTTATTCTCAGAAGGTTTACTCCCTGATATACAGCTGCCTACCCCCTTCGTAAGTGCAGGTCCTAAATGAGCTTTTTTCTCTGTTCCCTCACCACAATCCAGATTCTTTTGGGGAGTTACCAGTACAGTAACCATACCAGGAAGTACTTAATTTATTAAGCTACTGCTTTTCTTAATCTCAGTGGAGATATTTACTGATAAACAGCTACCTACGCAGCATGTTCATGTCGTTCCTAAATGAGCTTTTATCTCTCTCCCCTCACCACAAATCAGATTCTTCTGAGGAGTTCCCAGTACATTATCCTTTCCCCTGTGTAATTACCTTAACAAGCTCCAGCTGTTTTTATTCTCAGAAGGTTTACTCCCTGATATACAGCTGCCTACCCCCTTCGTAAGTGCGGGTCCTAAATGAGCTTTTTTCTCTGTTCCCTCACCACAATCCAGATTCTTTTGGGGAGTTACCAGTACAGTAACCATACCAGGAAGTACTTAATTTATTAAGCTACTGCTTTTCTTAATCTCAGTGGAGATATTTACTGATAAACAGCTACCTACGCAGCATGTTCATGTCGTTCCTAAATGAGCTTTTATCTCTCTCCCCTCACCACAAATCAGATTCTTCTGAGGAGTTCCCATACATTATCCTTTCCCCTGTGTAATTACCTTAACAAGCTCCAGCTGTTTTTATTCTCAGAAGGTTTACTCCCTGATATACAGCTGTCTACCCCCTTCGTAAGTGCAGGTCCTAAATGAGCTTTTTTCTCTGTTCCCTCACCACAATCCAGATTCTTTTGGGGAGTTACCAGTACAGTAACCATACAAGGAAGTGCTTAATTTATTTAGCTACTACTTTTCTTAATCTCAGTGGAGATATTTACTGATAAACAGCTACCTACGCAGCATGTTCATGTCGTTCCTAAATGAGCTTTTATCTCTCTCCCCTCACCACAAATCAGATTCTTCTGAGGAGTTCCCAGTACATTATCCTTTCCCCTGTGTAATTACCTTAACAAGCTCCAGCTGTTTTTATTCTCAGAAGGTTTACTCCCTGATATACAGCTGCCTACCCCCTTCGTAAGTGCAGGTCCTAAATGAGCTTTTTTCTCTGTTCCCTCACCACAATCCAGATCTTTTGGGGAGTTACCAGTACAGTAACCATACCAGGAAGTACTTAATTTATTAAGCTACTGCTTTTCTTAATCTCAGTGGAGATATTTACTGATAAACAGCTACCTACGCAGCATGTTCATGTCGTTCCTAAATGAGCTTTTATCTCTCTCCCCTCACCACAAATCAGATTCTTCTGAGGAGTTCCCAGTACATTATCCTTTCCCCTGTGTAATTACCTTATAAGCTCCAGCTGTTTTTATTCTCAGAAGGTTTACTCCTTGATATACAGCTGCCTACCCCCTTCGTAAGTGCAGGTCCTAAATGAGCTTTTTTCTCTGTTCCCTCACCACAATCCAGATTCTTTTGGGGAGTTACCAGTACAGTAACCATACCAGGAAGTACTTAATTTATTAAGCTACTGCTTTTCTTAATCTCAGTGGAGATATTTACTGATAAACAGCTACCTACGCAGCATGTTCATGTCGTTCCTAAATGAGCTTTTATCTCTCTCCCCTCACCACAAATCAGATTCTTCTGAGGAGTTCCCAGTACATTATCCTTTCCCCTGTGTAATTACCTTAACAAGCTCCAGCTGTTTTTATTCTCAGAAGGTTTACTCCCTGATATACAGCTGCCTACCCCCTTCGTAAGTGCAGGTCCTAAATGAGCTTTTTTCTCTGTTCCCTCACCACAATCCAGATTCTTTTGGGGAGTTACCAGTACAGTAACCATACCAGGAAGTACTTAATTTATTAAGCTACTGCTTTTCTTAATCTCAGTGGAGATATTTACTGATAAACAGCTACCTACGCAGCATGTTCATGTCGTTCCTAAATGAGCTTTTATCTCTCTCCCCTCACCACAAATCAGATTCTTCTGAGGAGTTCCCAGTACATTATCCTTTCCCTGTGTAATTACCTTAACAAGCTCCAGCTTTTTATTCTCAGAAGGTTTACTCCCTGATATACAGCTGCCTACCCACTTCGTAAGTGCAGGTCCTAAATGAGCTTTTTTCTCTGTTCCCTCACCACAATCCAGATTCTTTTGGGGAGTTACCAGTACAGTAACCATACCAGGAAGTACTTAATTTATTAAGCTACTGCTTTTCTTAATCTCAGTGGAGATATTTACTGATAAACAGCTACCTACGCAGCATGTTCATGTCGTTCCTAAATGAGCTTTTATCTCTCTCCCCTCACCACAAATCAGATTCTTCTGAGGAGTTCCCAGTACATTATCCTTTCCCCTGTGTAATTACCTTAACAAGCTCCAGCTGTTTTTATTCTCAGAAGGTTTACTCCTGATATACAGCTGCCTACCCCCTTCGTAAGTGCAGGTCCTAAATGAGCTTTTTTCTCTGTTCCCTCACCACAATCCAGATTCTTTTGGGGAGTTACCAGTACAGTAACCATACCAGGAAGTACTTAATTTATTAAGCTACTGCTTTTCTTAATCTCAGTGGAGATATTTACTGATAAACAGCTACCTACGCAGCATGTTCATGTCGTTCCTAAATGAGCTTTTATCTCTCTCCCCTCACCACAAATCAGATTCTTCTGAGGAGTTCCCAGTACATTATCCTTTCCCCTGTGTAATTACCTTAACAAGCTCCAGCTGTTTTTATTCTCAGAAGGTTTACTCCCTGATATACAGCTGCCTACCCCTTCGTAAGTGCAGGTCTAAATGAGCTTTTTTCTCTGTTCCCTCACCACAATCCAGATTCTTTTGGGGAGTTACCAGTACAGTAACCATACCAGGAAGTACTTAATTTATTAAGCTACTGCTTTTCTTAATCTCAGTGGAGATATTTACTGATAAACAGCTACCTACGCAGCATGTTCATGTCGTTCCTAAATGAGCTTTTATCTCTCTCCCCTCACCACAAATCAGATTCTTCTGAGGAGTTCCCAGTACATTATCCTTTCCCCTGTGTAATTACCTTAACAAGCTCCAGCTGTTTTTATTCTCAGAAGGTTTACTCCCTGATATACAGCTGCCTACCCCCTTCGTAAGTGCAGGTCCTAAATGAGCTTTTTTCTGTTCCCTCACCACAATCCAGATTCTTTTGGGGAGTTACCAGTACAGTAACCATACCAGGAAGTACTTAATTTATTAAGCTACTGCTTTTCTTAATCTCAGTGGAGATATTTACTGATAAACAGCTACCTACGCAGCATGTTCATGTCGTTCCTAAATGAGCTTTTATCTCTCTCCCTCACCACAAATCAGATTCTTCTGAGGAGTTCCCATACATTATCCTTTCCCCTGTGTAATTACCTTAACAAGCTCCAGCTGTTTTTATTCTCAGAAGGTTTACTCCTTGATATACAGCTGCCTACCCCCTTCGTAAGTGCAGGTCCTAAATGAGCTTTTTTCTCTGTTCCCTCACCACAATCCAGATTCTTTTGGGGAGTTACCAGTACAGTAACCATACCAGGAAGTACTTAATTTATTAAGCTACTGCTTTTCTTAATCTCAGTGGAGATATTTACTGATAAACAGCTACCTACGCAGCATGTTCATGTCGTTCCTAAATGAGCTTTTATCTCTCTCCCCTCACCACAAATCAGATTCTTCTGAGGAGTTCCCAGTACATTATCCTTTCCCTGTGTAATTACCTTAAACAAGCTCCAGCTTTTTTATTCTCAGAAGGTTTACTCCCTGATATACAGCTGCCTACCCCTTCGTAAGTGCAGGTCCTAAATGAGCTTTTTTCTCTGTTCCCTCACCACAATCCAGATTCTTTTGGGGAGTTACCAGTACAGTAACCATACCAGGAAGTACTTAATTTATTAAGCTACTGCTTTTCTTAATCTCAGTGGAGATATTTACTGATAAAACAGCTACCTACGCAGCATGTTCATGTCGTTCCTAAATGAGCTTTTATCTCTCTCCCCTCACCACAAATCAGATTCTTCTGAGGAGTTCCCATACATTATCCTTTCCCGTGTGTAATTACCTTAACAAGCTCCAGCTGTTTTTATTCTCAGAAGGTTTACTCCCTGATATACAGCTGCCTACCCCCTTCGTAAGTGCAGGTCCTAAATGAGCTTTTTTCTCTGTTCCCTCACCACAATCCAGATTCTTTTGGGGAGTTACCAGTACAGTAACCATACCAGGAAGTACTTAATTTATTAAGCTACTGCTTTTCTTAATCTCAGTGGAGATATTTACTGATAAACAGCTACCTACGCAGCATGTTCATGTCGTTCCTAAATGAGCTTTTATCTCTCTCCCCTCACCACAAATCAGATTCTTCTGAGGAGTTCCCAGTACATTATCCTTTCCACTGTGTAATTACCTTAACAAGCTCCAGCTGTTTTTATTCTCAGAAGGTTTACTCCCTGATATACAGCTGCCTACCCCCTTCGTAAGTGCAGGTCCTAAATGAGCTTTTTTCTCTGTTCCCTCACCACAATCCAGATTCTTTTGGGGAGTTACCAGTACAGTAACCATACCAGGAAGTACTTAATTTATTAAGCTACTGCTTTTCTTAATCTCAGTGGAGATATTTACTGATAAACAGCTACCTACGCAGCATGTTCATGTCGTTCCTAAATGAGCTTTTATCTCTCTCCCCTCACCACAAATCAGATTCTTCTGAGGAGTTCCCAGTACATTATCCTTTCCCCTGTGTAATTACCTTAACAAGCTCCAGCTGTTTTTATTCTCAGAAGGTTTACTCCTGATATACAGCTGCCTACCCCCTTCGTAAGTGCAGGTCCTAAATGAGCTTTTTTCTCTGTTCCCTCACCACAATCCAGATTCTTTTGGGGAGTTACCAGTACAGTAACCATACCAGGAAGTACTTAATTTATTAAGCTACTGCTTTTCTTAATTTCAGTGGAGATATTTACTGATAAACAGCTACCTACGCAGCATGTTCATGTCGTTCCTAAATGAGCTTTTATCTCTCTCCCCTCACCACAAATCAGATTCTTCTGAGGAGTTCCCAGTACATTATCCTTTCCCCTGTGTAATTACCTTAACAAGCTCCAGCTGTTTTTATTCTCAGAAGGTTTACTCCCTGATATACAGCTGCCTACCCCCTTCGTAAGTGCGGGTCCTAAATGAGCTTTTTTCTCTGTTCCCTCACCACAATCCAGATTCTTTTGGGGAGTTACCAGTACAGTAACCATACCAGGAAGTACTTAATTTATTAAGCTACTGCTTTTCTTAATCTCAGTGGAGATATTTACTGATAAACAGCTACCTACGCAGCATGTTCATGTCGTTCCTAAATGAGCTTTTATCTCTCTCCCCTCACCACAAATCAGATTCTTCTGAGGAGTTCCCATACATTATCCTTTCCCCTGTGTAATTACCTTAACAAGCTCCAGCTGTTTTTATTCTCAGAAGGTTTACTCCCTGATATACAGCTGTCTACCACTTCGTAAGTGCAGGTCCTAAATGAGCTTTTTTCTCTGTTCCCTCACCACAATCCAGATACTTTTGGGGAGTTACCAGTACAGTAACCATACAAGGAAGTGCTTAATTTATTTAGCTACTACTTTTCTTAATCTCAGTGGAGATATTTACTGATAAACAGCTACCTACGCAGCATGTTCATGTCGTTCCTAAATGAGCTTTTATCTCTCTCCCCTCACCACAAATCAGATTCTTCTGAGGAGTTCCCAGTACATTATCCTTTCCCCTGTGTAATTACCTTAACAAGCTCCAGCTGTTTTTATTCTCAGAAGGTTTACTCCCTGATATACAGCTGTCTACCCCCTTCGTAAGTGCAGGTCCTAAATGAGCTTTTTTCTCTGTTCCCTCACCACAATCCAGATCTTTTGGGGAGTTACCAGTACAGTAACCATACCAGGAAGTACTTAATTTATTAAGCTACTGCTTTTCTTAATCTCAGTGGAGATATTTACTGATAAACAGCTACCTACGCAGCATGTTCATGTCGTTCCTAAATGAGCTTTTATCTCTCTCCCCTCACCACAAATCAGATTCTTCTGAGGAGTTCCCAGTACATTATCCTTTCCCCTGTGTAATTACCTTAAAAAGCTCCAGCTGTTTTTATTCTCAGAAGGTTTACTCCTTGATATACAGCTGCCTACCCCCTTCGTAAGTGCAGGTCCTAAATGAGCTTTTTTCTCTGTTCCCTCACCACAATCCAGATTCTTTTGGGGAGTTACCAGTACAGTAACCATACCAGGAAGTACTTAATTTATTAAGCTACTGCTTTTCTTAATCTCAGTGGAGATATTTACTGATAAACAGCTACCTACGCAGCATGTTCATGTCGTTCCTAAATGAGCTTTTATCTCTCTCCCCTCACCACAAATCAGATTCTTCTGAGGAGTTCCCAGTACATTATCCTTTCCCCTGTGTAAGTACCTTAACAAGCTCCAGCTGTTTTTATTCTCAGAAGGTTTACTCCCTGATATACAGCTGCCTACCCCCTTCGTAAGTGCAGGTCCTAAATGAGCTTTTTTCTCTGTTCCCTCACCACAATCCAGATCCTTTTGGGGAGTTACCAGTACAGTAACCATACCAGGAAGTACTTAATTTATTAAGCTACTGCTTTTCTTAATCTCAGTGGAGATATTTACTGATAAACAGCTACCTACGCAGCATGTTCATGTCGTTCCTAAATGAGCTTTTATCTCTCTCCCCTCACCACAAATCAGATTCTTCTGAGGAGTTCCCAGTACATTATCCTTTCCCCTGTGTAATTACCTTAACAAGCTCCAGCTGTTTTTATTCTCAGAAGGTTTACTCCCTGATATACAGCTGCCTACCCACTTCGTAAGTGCAGGTCCTAAATGAGCTTTTTTCTCTGTTCCCTCACCACAATCCAGATTCTTTTGGGGAGTTACCAGTACAGTAACCATACCAGGAAGTACTTAATTTATTAAGCTACTGCTTTTCTTAATCTCAGTGGAGATATTTACTGATAAACAGCTACCTACGCAGCATGTTCATGTCGTTCCTAAATGAGCTTTTATCTCTCTCCCCTCACCACAAATCAGATTCTTCTGAGGAGTTCCCAGTACATTATCCTTTCCCCTGTGTAATTACCTTAACAAGCTCCAGCTGTTTTTATTCTCAGAAGGTTTACTCCTTGATATACAGCTGCCTACCCCCTTCGTAAGTGCAGGTCCTAAATGAGCTTTTTTCTCTGTTCCCTCACCACAATCCAGATTCTTTTGGGGAGTTACCAGTACAGTAACCATACCAGGAAGTACTTAATTTATTAAGCTACTGCTTTTCTTAATCTCAGTGGAGATATTTACTGATAAACAGCTATCTACGCAGCATGTTCATGTCGTTCCTAAATGAGCTGTTATCTCTCTCCCCTCACCACAAATCAGATTCTTCTGAGGAGTTCCCAGTACAATATCCTTTCCCCTGTGTAATTACCTTAACAAGCTCCAGCTGTTTTTATTCTCAGAAGATTTACTCCCTGATATACAGCTGCCTACCCACTTCGTAAGTGCAGGTCATAATGAGCTTTTTTCTCTGTTCCCTCACCACAATCCAGATTCTTTTGGGGAGTTACCAGTACAGTAACCATACCAGGAAGTACTTAATTTATTAAGCTACTGCTTTTCTTAATCTCAGTGGAGATATTTACTGATAAACAGCTACCTACGCAGCATGTTCATGTCGTTCCTAAATGAGCATTTATCTCTCTCCCCTCACCACAAATCAGATTCTTCTGAGGAGTTCCCAGTACATTATCCTTTCCCCTGTGTAATTACCTTAACAAGCTCCAGCTGTTTTTATTCTCAGAAAGTTTACTCCCTGATATACAGCTGCCTACCCCCTTCGTAAGTGCAGGTCCTAAATGAGCTTTTTTTTCTGTTCCCTCACCACAATCCAGATGCTTTTGGGGAGTTACCAGTACAGTAACCATACCAGGAAGTACTTAATTTATTAAGCTACTGCTTTTCTTAATCTCAGTGGAGATATTAACTGATAAACAGCTACCTACGCAGCATGTTCATGTCGTTCCTAAATGAGCTTTTATCTCTCTCCCATCACCACAAATCAGATTCTTCTGAGGAGTTCCCATACATTATCCTTTCCCCTGTGTAATTACCTTAACAAGCTCCAGCTGTTTTTATTCTCAGAAGGTTTACTCCTTGATATACAGCTGCCTACCCCCTTCGTAAGTGCAGGTCCTAAATGAGCTTTTTTCTCTGTTCCCTCACCACAATCCAGATTCTTTTGGGGAGTTACCAGTACAGTAACCATACCAGGAAGTACTTAATTTATTAAGCTACTGCTTTTCTTAATCTCAGTGGAGATATTTACTGATAAACAGCTACCTACGCAGCATGTTCATGTCGTTCCTAAATGAGCTTTTATCTCTCTCCCCTCACCACAAATCAGATTCTTCTGAGGAGTTCCCAGGACATTTTCCTTTCCCTCGTGTAATTACCTAAACAAGCTCCAGCTTTTTTTATTCTCAGAAGGTTTACTCCCTGATATACAGCTGCCTAACCCCTTCGTAAGTGCAGGTCCTAAATGAGCTTTTTTCCCTGTTCCCTCACCACAATCCAGATTCTTTTGGGGAGTTACCAGTACAGTAACCATACCAGGAAATACTTAATTTATTAAGCTACTGCTTTTCTTAATCTCAGTGGAGATATTTACTGATAAAAAGCTACCTACGCAGCATGTTCATGTCGTTCCTAAATGAGCTTTTATCTCTCTCCCCTCACCACAAATCAGATCCTTCTGAGGCGTTCCCAATACATTATCCTTTCCCGTGTGTAATTACCTTAACAAGCTCCAGCTGTTTTTATTCTCAGAAGGTTTACTCCCTGATATACAGCTGCCTACCCCCTTCGTAAGTGCAGGTCCTAAATGAGCTTTTTTCTCTGTTCCCTCACCACAATCCAGATTATTTAGGGGAGTTACCAGTACAGTAACCATACCAGGAAGTACTTAATTTATTAAGCTACTGCTTTTCTTAATCTCAGTGGAGATATTTACTGATAAACAGCTACCTACGCAGCATGTTCATGTCGTTCCTAAATGAGCTTTTATCTCTCTCCCCTCACCACAAATCAGATTCTTCTGAGGAGTTCCCAGTACATTATCCTTTCCACTGTGTAATTACCTTAACAAGCACCAGCTGTTTTTATTCTCAGAAGGTTTACTCCCTGATATACAGCTGCCTACCCCCTTCGTAAGTGCAGGTCCTAAATGAGCTTTTTTCTCTGTTCCCTCACCACAATCCAGTTTCTTTTGGGGAGTTACCAGTACAGTATCCATACGAGGAAGTACTTAATTTATTAAGCTACTGCTTTTCTTAATCTCAGTGGAGATATTTACTGATGAACAGCTACCTATGCAGCATGTTCATGTCGTTCCTAAATGAGCTTTTATCTCTCTCCCCTCACCACAAATCAGATTCTTCTGAGGAGTTCCCAGTACATTATCCTTTCCCCTGTGTAATTACCTTAACAAGCTCCAGCTGTTTTTATTCTCAGAAGGTTTACTCCTCTGATATACAGCTGCCTACCCACCTTCGTAAGTGCAGGTCCTAAATGAGCTTTTTTCTCTGTTCCCTCACCACAATCCAGATTCTTTTGGGGAGTTACCAGTACAGTAACCATACCAGGAAGTACTTAATTTATTAAGCTACTGCTTTTCTTAATTCAGTGGAGATATTTACTGATAAACAGCTACCTACGCAGCATGTTCATGTCGTTCCTAAATGAGCTTTTATCTCTCTCCCCTCACCACAAATCAGATTCTTCTGAGGAGTTCCCAGTACATTATCCTTTCCCCTGTGTAATTACCTTAACAAGCTCCAGCTGTTTTTATTCTCAGAAGGTTTACTCCCTGATATACAGCTGCCTACCCCCTTCGTAAGTGCAGGTCCTAAATGAGCTTTTTTCTCTGTTCCCTCACCACAATCCAGATTCTTTTGGGGAGTTACCAGTACAGTAACCATACCAGGAAGTACTTAATTTATTAAGCTACTGCTTTTCTTAATCTCAGTGGAGATATTTACTGATAAACAGCTACCTACGCAGCATGTTCATGTCGTTCCTAAATGAGCTTTTATCTCTCCCCCTCACCACAAATCAGATTCTTCTGAGGAGTTCCCATACATTATCCTTTCCCCTGTGTAATTACCTTAACAAGCTCCAGCTGTTTTTATTCTCAGAAGGTTTACTCCCTGATATACAGCTGCCTACCCACTTCGTAAGTGCAGGTCCTAAATGAGCTTTTTTCTCTGTTCCCTCACCACAATCCAGATTCTTTTGGGGAGTTACCAGTACAGTAACCATACAGGAAGTACTTAATTTATTAAGCTACTGCTTTTCTTAATCTCAGTGGAGATATTTACTGATAAACAGCTACCTACGCAGCATGTTCATGTCGTTCCTAAATGAGCTTTTATCTCTCTCCCCTCACCACAAATCAGATTCTTCTGAGGAGTTCCCAGTACATTATCCTTTCCCCTGTGTAATTACCTTAACAAGCTCCAGCTGTTTTTATTCTCAGAAGGTTTACTCCCTGATATACAGCTGCCTACCCCCTTCGTAAGTGCAGGTCCTAAATGAGCTTTTTTCTCTGTTCCCTCACCACAATCCAGATTCTTTTGGGGAGTTACCAGTACAGTAACCATACCAGGAAGTACTTAATTTATTAAGCTACTGCTTTTCTTAATCTCAGTGGAGATATTTACTGATAAACAGCTACCTACGCAGCATGTTCATGTCGTTCCTAAATGAGCTTTTATCTCTCTCCCCTCACCACAAATCAGATTCTTCTGAGGAGTTCCCATACATTATCCTTTCCCCTGTGTAATTACCTTAACAAGCTCCAGCTGTTTTTATTCTCAGAAGGTTTACTCCTTGATATACAGCTGCCTACCCCCTTCGTAAGTGCAGGTCCTAAATGAGCTTTTTTCTCTGTTCCCTCACCACAATCCAGATTCTTTTGGGGAGTTACCAGTACAGTAACCATACCAGGAAGTACTTAATTTATTAAGCTACTGCTTTTCTTAATCTCAGTGGAGATATTTACTGATAAACAGCTACCTACGCAGCATGTTCATGTCGTTCCTAAATGAGCTTTTATCTCTCTCCCCTCACCACAAATCAGATTCTTCTGAGGAGTTCCCAGTACATTATCCTTTCCCCTGTGTAAGTACCTTAACAAGCTCCAGCTGTTTTTATTCTCAGAAGGTTTACTCCCTGATATACAGCTGCCTACCCCCTTCGTAAGTGCAGGTCCTAAATGAGCTTTTTTCTCTGTTCCCTCACCACAATCCAGATCCTTTTGGGGAGTTACCAGTACAGTAACCATACCAGGAAGTACTTAATTTATTAAGCTACTGCTTTTCTTAATCTCAGTGGAGATATTTACTGATAAACAGCTACCTACGCAGCATGTTCATGTCGTTCCTAAATGAGCTTTTATCTCTCTCCCCTCACCACAAATCAGATTCTTCTGAGGAGTTCCCAGTACATTATCCTTTCCCCTGTGTAATTACCTTTATAAGCTCCAGCTGTTTTTATTCTCAGAAGGTTTACTCCTTGATATACAGCTGCCTACCCCCTTCGTAAGTGCAGGTCCTAAATGAGCTTTTTTCTCTGTTCCCTCACCACAATCCAGATTCTTTTGGGGAGTTACCAGTACAGTAACCATACCAGGAAGTACTTAATTTATTAAGCTACTGCTTTTCTTAATTTCAGTGGAGATATTTACTGATAAACAGCTACCTACGCAGCATGTTCATGTCTTTCCTAAATGAGCTTTTATCTCTCTCCCCTCACCACAAATCAGATTCTTCTGAGGAGTTCCCAGTACATTATCCTTTCCCATGTTTAATTACCTTAACAAGCTCCAGCTGTTTTTATTCTCAGAAGGTTTACTCCCTGATATACTGCTGCCTACCCCCTTCGTAAGTGCGGGTCCTAAATGAGCTTTTTTCTCTGTTCCCTCACCACAATCCAGATTCTTTTGGGGAGTTACCAGTACAGTAAGCATACTAGAAAGTACTTAATTTATTAAGCTACTGCTTTTCTTAATCTCAGTGGAGATATTTACTGATAAACAGCTACCTACGCAGCATGTTCATGTCGTTCCTAAATGAGCTTTTATCTCTCTCCCCTCACCACAAATCAGATTCTTCTGAGGAGTTCCCATACATTATCCTTTCCCCTGTGTAATTACCTTAACAAGCTCCAGCTCTTTTTATTCTCAGAAGGTTTGCTCCCTGATATACAGCTGTCTAACCACTTCGTAAGTGCAGGTCCTAAATGAGCTTTTTTCTCTGTTCCCTCACCAAAATCCAGATACTCTTGGGGAGTTACCAGTACAGTAACCATACAAGGAAGTGCTTAATTTATTTAGCTACTACTTTTCTTAATCTCAGTGGAGATATTTACTGATAAACAGCTACCTACGCAGCATGTGATTTCGTTCCTAAATGAGCTTTTACCTCTCTCCCCTCACCACAAATCAGATTCTTCTGAGGAGTTCCCTGTACATTATCCTTTCCCCTGTGTAATTACCTTAAAAGCTGCAGCTGTTTTTATTCTCAGAAGGTTTGCTCCCTGATATACAGCTGTCTAACCACTTCGTAAGTGCAGGTCCTAAATGAGCTTTTTTCTCTGTTCCCTCACCAAAATCCAGATACTTTTGGGGAGTTACCAGTACAGTAACCATACAAGGAAGTGCTTAATTTATTTAGCTACTACTTTTCTTAATCTCAGTGGAGATATTTACTGATAAACAGCTACCTACGCAGCATGTTCATGTCGTTCTTAAATGAGCTTTTATCTCTCTCCCCTCATCACAAATCAGATTCCTCGGAGAGTTCCCAGTACATTATCCTTTACCCTGGGTAATTACCTTAAAAAGCTCCAGCTCTTTTTATTCTCAGAAGGTTTACTCCCTGATATACAGCTGCCTACCCCCTTCGTAAGTGAAGGTCCTAAATGAGCTTTTTTCTCTGTTCCCTCACCACAATCCAGATTCTTTTGGGGAGTTACCAGTACAGTAACCATACCAGGAAGTACTTAATTTATTAAGCTACTGCTTTTCTTAATCTCAATGGAGATATTTACTGATAAACAGCTACCTACGCAGCATGTTCATGTCGTTCCTAAATGAGCGTTTATCTCTCTCCCCTCACCACAAATCAGATTCTTCTGAGGAGTTCCCAGTATATTATCCTTTCCCCTGTGTAAGTACCTTAACAAGCTCCAGCTGATTTTATTCTCAGAAGGTTTACTCCCTGATATACAGCTGCCTACCCCCTTCGTAAGTGCAGGTCCTAAATGAGCTTTTTTCTCTGTTCCCTCACCACAATCCAGATCCTTTTGGGGAGTTACCAGTACAGTAACCATACCAGGAAGTACTTAATTTATTAAGCTACTGCTTTTCTTAATCTCAGTGGAGATATTTACTCATAAACAGCTACCTACGCAGAATATTCATGTCGTTCCTAAATGAGCTTTTATCTCTCTCCCCTCACCACAAATCAGATACTTCTGAGGAGTTTCCAGTACATTATCCTTTCCACTGTGTAATTACCTTAACAAGCTCCAGCTGTTTTTATTCTCAGAAGGTTTACTCCCTGATATACAGCTGCCTACCCACTTCGTAAGTGCAGGTCCTAAATGAGCTTTTTTCTCTGTTCCCTCACCACAATCCAGATTCTTTTGGGAGTTACCAGTATAGTATCCATACCAGGAAGTACTTAATTTATTAAGCTACTGCTTTTCTTAATCTCAGTGGAGATATTTACTGATGAACAGCTACCTACGCAGCATGTTCATGTCGTTCCTAAATGAGCTTTTATCTCTCTCCCCTCACCACAAATCAGATTCTTCTGAGGAGTTCCCAGTACATTATCCTTTCCCCTGTGTAATTACCTTTATAAGCTCCAGCTGTTTTTATTCTCAGAAGGTTTACTCCTGATATACAGCTGCCTACCCCCTTCGTAAGTGCAGGTCCTAAATGAGCTTTTTTCTCTGTTCCCTCACCACAATCCAGATTCTTTTGGGGAGTTACCAGTACAGTAACCATACCAGGAAGTACTTAATTTATTAAGCTACTGCTTTTCTTAATCTCAGTGGAGATATTTACTGATAAACAGCTATCTACGCAGCATGTTCATGTCGTTCCTAAATGAGCTTTTATCTCTCTCCCCTCACCACAAATCAGATTCTTCTGAGGAGTTCCCAGTACATTATCCTTTCCCCTGTGTAATTACCTTAACAAGCTCCAGCTGTTTTTATTCTCAGAAGGTTTACTCCCTGATATACAGCTGCCTACCCCTTCGTAAGTGCAGGTCAAATGAGCTTTTTTCTCTGTTCCCTCACCACAATCCAGATTCTTTTGGGGAGTTACCAGTACAGTAACCATACCAGGAAGTACTTAATTTATTAAGCTACTGCTTTTCTTAATCTCAGTGGAGATATTTACTGATAAACAGCTACCTACGCAGCATGTTCATGTCGTTCCTAAATGAGCTTTTATCTCTCTCCCCTCACCACAAATCAGATTCTTCTGAGGAGTTCCCAGTACATTATCCTTTCCCCTGTGTAATTACCTTAACAAGCTCCAGCTGTTTTTATTCTCAGAAAGTTTACTCCCTGATATACAGCTGCCTACCCCCTTCGTAAGTGCAGGTCCTAAATGAGCTTTTTTTTCTGTTCCCTCACCACAATCCAGATTCTTTTGGGGAGTTACCAGTACAGTAACCATACCAGGAAGTACTTAATTTATTAAGCTACTGCTTTTCTTAATCTCAGTGGAGATATTTACTGATAAACAGCTACCTACGCAGCATGTTCATGTCGTTCCTAAATGAGCTTTTATCTCTCTCCCTCACCACAAATCAGATTCTTCTGAGGAGTTCCCATACATTATCCTTTCCCCTGTGTAATTACCTTAACAAGCTCCAGCTGTTTTTATTCTCAGAAGGTTTACTCCCTGATATACAGCTGCCTACCCCCTTCGTAAGTGCAGGTCCTAAATGAGCTTTTTTCTCTGTTCCCTCACCACAATCCAGATTCTTTTGGGGAGTTACCAGTACAGTAACCATACCAGGAAGTACTTAATTTATTAAGCTACTGCTTTTCTTAATCTCAGTGGAGATATTTACTGATAAACAGCTACCTACGCAGCATGTTCATGTCGTTCCTAAATGAGCTTTTATCTCTCTCCCCTCACCACAAATCAGATTCTTCTGAGGAGTTCCCAGTACATTATCCTTTCCCTGTGTAATTACCTTAACAAGCTCCAGCTGTTTTTATTCTCAGAAGGTTTACTCCCTGATATACAGCTGCCTAACCCCCTTCGTAAGTGCAGGTCCTAAATGAGCTTTTTTCTCTGTTCCCTCACCACAATCCAGATTCTTTTGGGGAGTTACCAGTACAGTAACCATACCAGGAATACTTAATTTATTAAGCTACTGCTTTTCTTAATCTCAGTGGAGATATTTACTGATAAACAGCTACCTACGCAGCATGTTCATGTCGTTCCTAAATGAGCTTTTATCTCTCTCCCCTCACCACAAATCAGATTCTTCTGAGGAGTTCCCATACATTATCCTTTCCCGTGTGTAATTACCTTAACAAGCTCCAGCTGTTTTTATTCTCAGAAGGTTTACTCCCTGATATACAGCTGCCTACCCCCTTCGTAAGTGCAGGTCCTAAATGAGCTTTTTTCTCTGTTCCCTCACCACAATCCAGATTTTTGGGGAGTTACCAGTACAGTAACCATACCAGGAAGTACTTAATTTATTAAGCTACTGCTTTTCTTAATCTCAGTGGAGATATTTACTGATAAACAGCTACCTACGCAGCATGTTCATGTCGTTCCTAAATGAGCTTTTATCTCTCTCCCCTCACCACAAATCAGATTCTTCTGAGGAGTTCCCAGTACATTATCCTTTCCACTGTGTAATTACCTTAACAAGCTCCAGCTGTTTTTATTCTCAGAAGGTTTACTCCCTGATATACAGCTGCCTACCCCCTTCGTAAGTGCAGGTCCTAAATGAGCTTTTTTCTCTGTTCCCTCACCACAATCCAGTTTCTTTTGGGGAGTTACCAGTACAGTATCCATACCAGGAAGTACTTAATTTATTAAGCTACTGCTTTTCTTAATCTCAGTGGAGATATTTACTGATAAACAGCTACCTACGCAGCATGTTCATGTCGTTCCTAAATGAGCTTTTATCTCTCTCCCCTCACCACAAATCAGATTCTTCTGAGGAGTTCCCAGTACATTATCCTTTCCCCTGTGTAATTACCTTTATAAGCTCCAGCTGTTTTTATTCTCAGAAGGTTTACTCCTTGATATACAGCTGCCTACCCCCTTCGTAAGTGCAGGTCCTAAATGAGCTTTTTTCTCTGTTCCCTCACCACAATCCAGATTCTTTTGGGGAGTTACCAGTACAGTAACCATACCAGGAAGTACTTAATTTATTAAGCTACTGCTTTTCTTAATTTCAGTGGAGATATTTACTGATAAACAGCTACCTACGCAGCATGTTCATGTCTTTCCTAAATGAGCTTTTATCTCTCTCCCCTCACCACAAATCAGATTCTTCTGAGGAGTTCCCAGTACATTATCCTTTCCCATGTTTAATTACCTTAACAAGCTCCAGCTGTTTTTATTCTCAGAAGGTTTACTCCCTGATATACTGCTGCCTACCCCCTTCGTAAGTGCGGGTCCTAAATGAGCTTTTTTCTCTGTTCCCTCACCACAATCCAGATTCTTTTGGGGAGTTACCAGTACAGTAAGCATACTAGAAAGTACTTAATTTATTAAGCTACTGCTTTTCTTAATCTCAGTGGAGATATTTACTGATAAACAGCTACCTACGCAGCATGTTCATGTCGTTCCTAAATGAGCTTTTATCTCTCTCCCCTCACCACAAATCAGATTCTTCTGAGGAGTTCCCATACATTATCCTTTCCCCTGTGTAATTACCTTAACAAGCTCCAGCTCTTTTTATTCTCAGAAGGTTTGCTCCCTGATATACAGCTGTCTAACCACTTCGTAAGTGCAGGTCCTAAATGAGCTTTTTTCTCTGTTCCCTCACCAAAATCCAGATACTCTTGGGGAGTTACCAGTACAGTAACCATACAAGGAAGTGCTTAATTTATTTAGCTACTACTTTTCTTAATCTCAGTGGAGATATTTACTGATAAACAGCTACCTACGCAGCATGTGATTTCGTTCCTAAATGAGCTTTTACCTCTCTCCCCTCACCACAAATCAGATTCTTCTGAGGAGTTCCCTGTACATTATCCTTTCCCCTGTGTAATTACCTTAAAAGCTGCAGCTGTTTTTATTCTCAGAAGGTTTGCTCCCTGATATACAGCTGTCTAACCACTTCGTAAGTGCAGGTCCTAAATGAGCTTTTTTCTCTGTTCCCTCACCAAAATCCAGATACTTTTGGGGAGTTACCAGTACAGTAACCATACAAGGAAGTGCTTAATTTATTTAGCTACTACTTTTCTTAATCTCAGTGGAGATATTTACTGATAAACAGCTACCTACGCAGCATGTTCATGTCGTTCTTAAATGAGCTTTTATCTCTCTCCCCTCATCACAAATCAGATTCCTCGGAGAGTTCCCAGTACATTATCCTTTACCCTGGGTAATTACCTTAAAAAGCTCCAGCTCTTTTTATTCTCAGAAGGTTTACTCCCTGATATACAGCTGCCTACCCCCTTCGTAAGTGAAGGTCCTAAATGAGCTTTTTTCTCTGTTCCCTCACCACAATCCAGATTCTTTTGGGGAGTTACCAGTACAGTAACCATACCAGGAAGTACTTAATTTATTAAGCTACTGCTTTTCTTAATCTCAATGGAGATATTTACTGATAAACAGCTACCTACGCAGCATGTTCATGTCGTTCCTAAATGAGCGTTTATCTCTCTCCCCTCACCACAAATCAGATTCTTCTGAGGAGTTCCCAGTATATTATCCTTTCCCCTGTGTAAGTACCTTAACAAGCTCCAGCTGATTTTATTCTCAGAAGGTTTACTCCCTGATATACAGCTGCCTACCCCCTTCGTAAGTGCAGGTCCTAAATGAGCTTTTTTCTCTGTTCCCTCACCACAATCCAGATCCTTTTGGGGAGTTACCAGTACAGTAACCATACCAGGAAGTACTTAATTTATTAAGCTACTGCTTTTCTTAATCTCAGTGGAGATATTTACTCATAAACAGCTACCTACGCAGAATATTCATGTCGTTCCTAAATGAGCTTTTATCTCTCTCCCCTCACCACAAATCAGATACTTCTGAGGAGTTTCCAGTACATTATCCTTTCCACTGTGTAATTACCTTAACAAGCTCCAGCTGTTTTTATTCTCAGAAGGTTTACTCCCTGATATACAGCTGCCTACCCACTTCGTAAGTGCAGGTCCTAAATGAGCTTTTTTCTCTGTTCCCTCACCACAATCCAGATTCTTTTGGGGAGTTACCAGTATAGTATCCATACCAGGAAGTACTTAATTTATTAAGCTACTGCTTTTCTTAATCTCAGTGGAGATATTTACTGATGAACAGCTACCTACGCAGCATGTTCATGTCGTTCCTAAATGAGCTTTTATCTCTCTCCCCTCACCACAAATCAGATTCTTCTGAGGAGTTCCCAGTACATTATCCTTTCCCCTGTGTAATTACCTTTATAAGCTCCAGCTGTTTTTATTCTCAGAAGGTTTACTCCTGATATACAGCTGCCTACCCCCTTCGTAAGTGCAGGTCCTAAATGAGCTTTTTTCTCTGTTCCCTCACCACAATCCAGATTCTTTTGGGGAGTTACCAGTACAGTAACCATACCAGGAAGTACTTAATTTATTAAGCTACTGCTTTTCTTAATCTCAGTGGAGATATTTACTGATAAACAGCTATCTACGCAGCATGTTCATGTCGTTCCTAAATGAGCTTTTATCTCTCTCCCCTCACCACAAATCAGATTCTTCTGAGGAGTTCCCAGTACATATCCTTTCCCCTGTGTAATTACCTTAACAAGCTCCAGCTGTTTTTATTCTCAGAAGATTTACTCCCTGATATACAGCTGCCTACCCACTTCGTAAGTGCAGGTCATAATGAGCTTTTTTCTCTGTTCCCTCACCACAATCCAGATTCTTTTGGGGAGTTACCAGTACAGTAACCATACCAGGAAGTACTTAATTTATTAAGCTACTGCTTTTCTTAATCTCAGTGGAGATATTTACTGATAAACAGCTACCTACGCAGCATGTTCATGTCGTTCCTAAATGAGCATTTATCTCTCTCCCCTCACCACAAATCAGATTCTTCTGAGGAGTTCCCAGTACATTATCCTTTCCCCTGTGTAATTACCTTAACAAGCTCCAGCTGTTTTTATTCTCAGAAAGTTTACTCCCTGATATACAGCTGCCTACCCCCTTCGTAAGTGCAGGTCCTAAATGAGCTTTTTTTTCTGTTCCCTCACCACAATCCAGATGCTTTTGGGGAGTTACCAGTACAGTAACCATACCAGGAAGTACTTAATTTATTAAGCTACTGCTTTTCTTAATCTCAGTGGAGATATTAACTGATAAACAGCTACCTACGCAGCATGTTCATGTCGTTCCTAAATGAGCTTTTATCTCTCTCCCATCACCACAAATCAGATTCTTCTGAGGAGTTCCCATACATTATCCTTTCCCCTGTGTAATTACCTTAACAAGCTCCAGCTGTTTTTATTCTCAGAAGGTTTACTCCTTGATATACAGCTGCCTACCCCCTTCGTAAGTGCAGGTCCTAAATGAGCTTTTTTCTCTGTTCCCTCACCACAATCCAGATTCTTTTGGGGAGTTACCAGTACAGTAACCATACCAGGAAGTACTTAATTTATTAAGCTACTGCTTTTCTTAATCTCAGTGGAGATATTTACTGATAAACAGCTACCTACGCAGCATGTTCATGTCGTTCCTAAATGAGCTTTTATCTCTCTCCCCTCACCACAAATCAGATTCTTCTGAGGAGTTCCCAGGACATTTTCCTTTCCCTCGTGTAATTACCTAAACAAGCTCCAGCTTTTTTTATTCTCAGAAGGTTTACTCCCTGATATACAGCTGCCTAACCCCTTCGTAAGTGCAGGTCCTAAATGAGCTTTTTTCCCTGTTCCCTCACCACAATCCAGATTCTTTTGGGGAGTTACCAGTACAGTAACCATACCAGGAAATACTTAATTTATTAAGCTACTGCTTTTCTTAATCTCAGTGGAGATATTTACTGATAAAAGCTACCTACGCAGCATGTTCATGTCGTTCCTAAATGAGCTTTTATCTCTCTCCCCTCACCACAAATCAGATCCTTCTGAGGCGTTCCCAATACATTATCCTTTCCCGTGTGTAATTACCTTAACAAGCTCCAGCTGTTTTTATTCTCAGAAGGTTTACTCCCTGATATACAGCTGCCTACCCCCTTCGTAAGTGCAGGTCCTAAATGAGCTTTTTTCTCTGTTCCCTCACCACAATCCAGATTATTTAGGGGAGTTACCAGTACAGTAACCATACCAGGAAGTACTTAATTTATTAAGCTACTGCTTTTCTTAATCTCAGTGGAGATATTTACTGATAAACAGCTACCTACGCAGCATGTTCATGTCGTTCCTAAATGAGCTTTTATCTCTCTCCCCTCACCACAAATCAGATTCTTCTGAGGAGTTCCCAGTACATTATCCTTTCCACTGTGTAATTACCTTAACAAGCACCAGCTGTTTTTATTCTCAGAAGGTTTACTCCCTGATATACAGCTGCCTACCCCCTTCGTAAGTGCAGGTCCTAAATGAGCTTTTTTCTCTGTTCCCTCACCACAATCCAGTTTCTTTTGGGGAGTTACCAGTACAGTATCCATACGAGGAAGTACTTAATTTATTAAGCTACTGCTTTTCTTAATCTCAGTGGAGATATTTACTGATGAACAGCTACCTATGCAGCATGTTCATGTCGTTCCTAAATGAGCTTTTATCTCTCTCCCCTCACCACAAATCAGATTCTTCTGAGGAGTTCCCAGTACATTATCCTTTCCCCTGTGTAATTACCTTAACAAGCTCCAGCTGTTTTTATTCTCAGAAGGTTTACTCCTCTGATATACAGCTGCCTACCCACCTTCGTAAGTGCAGGTCCTAAATGAGCTTTTTTCTCTGTTCCCTCACCACAATCCAGATTCTTTTGGGGAGTTACCAGTACAGTAACCATACCAGGAAGTACTTAATTTATTAAGCTACTGCTTTTCTTATTTTCAGTGGAGATATTTACTGATAAACAGCTACCTACGCAGCATGTTCATGTCGTTCCTAAATGAGCTTTTATCTCTCTCCCCTCACCACAAATCAGATTCTTCTGAGGAGTTCCCAGTACATTATCCTTTCCCCTGTGTAATTACCTTAACAAGCTCCAGCTGTTTTTATTCTCAGAAGGTTTACTCCCTGATATACAGCTGCCTACCCCCTTCGTAAGTGCAGGTCCTAAATGAGCTTTTTTCTCTGTTCCCTCACCACAATCCAGATTCTTTTGGGGAGTTACCAGTACAGTAACCATACCAGGAAGTACTTAATTTATTAAGCTACTGCTTTTCTTAATCTCAGTGGAGATATTTACTGATAAACAGCTACCTACGCAGCATGTTCATGTCGTTCCTAAATGAGCTTTTATCTCTCCCCCTCACCACAAATCAGATTCTTCTGAGGAGTTCCCAGTACATTATCCTTTCCCCTGTGTAATTACCTTAACAAGCTCCAGCTGTTTTTATTCTCAGAAGGTTTACTCCCTGATATACAGCTGCCTACCCACTTCGTAAGTGCAGGTCCTAAATGAGCTTTTTTCTCTGTTCCCTCACCACAATCCAGATTCTTTTGGGGAGTTACCAGTACAGTAACCATACAGGAAGTACTTAATTTATTAAGCTACTGCTT
Organism: Perognathus longimembris pacificus; assembly: GCF_023159225.1. Classification (NCBI taxonomy): domain Eukaryota; kingdom Metazoa; phylum Chordata; class Mammalia; order Rodentia; family Heteromyidae; genus Perognathus; species Perognathus longimembris. The sequence continues at coordinate 25,187 of NW_025957642.1, forward strand.
TTCTTAATCTCAGTGGAGATATTTACTGATAAACAGCTACCTACGCAGCATGTTCATGTCGTTCCTAAATGAGCTTTTATCTCTCTCCCCTCACCACAAATCAGATTCTTCTGAGGAGTTCCCAGTACATTATCCTTTCCCCTGTGTAATTACCTTAACAAGCTCCAGCTGTTTTTATTCTCAGAAGGTTTACTCCCTGATATACAGCTGCCTACCCCCTTCGTAAGTGCAGGTCCTAAATGAGCTTTTTTCTCTGTTCCCTCACCACAATCCAGATTCTTTTGGGGAGTTACCAGTACAGTAACCATACCAGGAAGTACTTAATTTATTAAGCTACTGCTTTTCTTAATCTCAGTGGAGATATTTACTGATAAACAGCTACCTACGCAGCATGTTCATGTCGTTCCTAAATGAGCTTTTATCTCTCTCCCTCACCACAAATCAGATTCTTCTGAGGAGTTCCCATACATTATCCTTTCCCCTGTGTAATTACCTTAACAAGCTCCAGCTGTTTTTATTCTCAGAAGGTTTACTCCCTGATATACAGCTGCCTACCCCCTTCGTAAGTGCAGGTCCTAAATGAGCTTTTTTCTCTGTTCCCTCACCACAATCCAGATTCTTTTGGGGAGTTACCAGTACAGTAACCATACCAGGAAGTACTTAATTTATTAAGCTACTGCTTTTCTTAATCTCAGTGGAGATATTTACTGATAAACAGCTACCTACGCAGCATGTTCATGTCGTTCCTAAATGAGCTTTTATCTCTCTCCCCTCACCACAAATCAGATTCTTCTGAGGAGTTCCCAGTACATTATCCTTTCCCCTGTGTAAGTACCTTAACAAGCTCCAGCTGTTTTTATTCTCAGAAGGTTTACTCCCTGATATACAGCTGCCTACCCCCTTCGTAAGTGCAGGTCCTAAATGAGCTTTTTTCTCTGTTCCCTCACCACAATCCAGATCCTTTTGGGGAGTTACCAGTACAGTAACCATACCAGGAAGTACTTAATTTATTAAGCTACTGCTTTTCTTAATCTCAGTGGAGATATTTACTGATAAACAGCTACCTACGCAGCATGTTCATGTCGTTCCTAAATGAGCTTTTATCTCTCTCCCCTCACCACAAATCAGATTCTTCTGAGGAGTTCCCAGTACATTATCCTTTCCCCTGTGTAATTACCTTTATAAGCTCCAGCTGTTTTTATTCTCAGAAGGTTTACTCCTTGATATACAGCTGCCTACCCCCTTCGTAAGTGCAGGTCCTAAATGAGCTTTTTTCTCTGTTCCCTCACCACAATCCAGATTCTTTTGGGGAGTTACCAGTACAGTAACCATACCAGGAAGTACTTAATTTATTAAGCTACTGCTTTTCTTAATTTCAGTGGAGATATTTACTGATAAACAGCTACCTACGCAGCATGTTCATGTCTTTCCTAAATGAGCTTTTATCTCTCTCCCCTCACCACAAATCAGATTCTTCTGAGGAGTTCCCAGTACATTATCCTTTCCCATGTTTAATTACCTTAACAAGCTCCAGCTGTTTTTATTCTCAGAAGGTTTACTCCCTGATATACTGCTGCCTACCCCCTTCGTAAGTGCGGGTCCTAAATGAGCTTTTTTCTCTGTTCCCTCACCACAATCCAGATTCTTTTGGGGAGTTACCAGTACAGTAAGCATACTAGAAAGTACTTAATTTATTAAGCTACTGCTTTTCTTAATCTCAGTGGAGATATTTACTGATAAACAGCTACCTACGCAGCATGTTCATGTCGTTCCTAAATGAGCTTTTATCTCTCTCCCCTCACCACAAATCAGATTCTTCTGAGGAGTTCCCATACATTATCCTTTCCCCTGTGTAATTACCTTAACAAGCTCCAGCTCTTTTTATTCTCAGAAGGTTTGCTCCCTGATATACAGCTGTCTAACCACTTCGTAAGTGCAGGTCCTAAATGAGCTTTTTTCTCTGTTCCCTCACCAAAATCCAGATACTCTTGGGGAGTTACCAGTACAGTAACCATACAAGGAAGTGCTTAATTTATTTAGCTACTACTTTTCTTAATCTCAGTGGAGATATTTACTGATAAACAGCTACCTACGCAGCATGTGATTTCGTTCCTAAATGAGCTTTTACCTCTCTCCCCTCACCACAAATCAGATTCTTCTGAGGAGTTCCCTGTACATTATCCTTTCCCCTGTGTAATTACCTTAAAAGCTGCAGCTGTTTTTATTCTCAGAAGGTTTGCTCCCTGATATACAGCTGTCTAACCACTTCGTAAGTGCAGGTCCTAAATGAGCTTTTTTCTCTGTTCCCTCACCAAAATCCAGATACTTTTGGGGAGTTACCAGTACAGTAACCATACAAGGAAGTGCTTAATTTATTTAGCTACTACTTTTCTTAATCTCAGTGGAGATATTTACTGATAAACAGCTACCTACGCAGCATGTTCATGTCGTTCTTAAATGAGCTTTTATCTCTCTCCCCTCATCACAAATCAGATTCCTCGGAGAGTTCCCAGTACATTATCCTTTACCCTGGGTAATTACCTTAAAAAGCTCCAGCTCTTTTTATTCTCAGAAGGTTTACTCCCTGATATACAGCTGCCTACCCCCTTCGTAAGTGAAGGTCCTAAATGAGCTTTTTTCTCTGTTCCCTCACCACAATCCAGATTCTTTTGGGGAGTTACCAGTACAGTAACCATACCAGGAAGTACTTAATTTATTAAGCTACTGCTTTTCTTAATCTCAATGGAGATATTTACTGATAAACAGCTACCTACGCAGCATGTTCATGTCGTTCCTAAATGAGCGTTTATCTCTCTCCCCTCACCACAAATCAGATTCTTCTGAGGAGTTCCCAGTATATTATCCTTTCCCCTGTGTAAGTACCTTAACAAGCTCCAGCTGATTTTATTCTCAGAAGGTTTACTCCCTGATATACAGCTGCCTACCCCCTTCGTAAGTGCAGGTCCTAAATGAGCTTTTTTCTCTGTTCCCTCACCACAATCCAGATCCTTTTGGGGAGTTACCAGTACAGTAACCATACCAGGAAGTACTTAATTTATTAAGCTACTGCTTTTCTTAATCTCAGTGGAGATATTTACTCATAAACAGCTACCTACGCAGAATATTCATGTCGTTCCTAAATGAGCTTTTATCTCTCTCCCCTCACCACAAATCAGATACTTCTGAGGAGTTTCCAGTACATTATCCTTTCCACTGTGTAATTACCTTAACAAGCTCCAGCTGTTTTTATTCTCAGAAGGTTTACTCCCTGATATACAGCTGCCTACCCACTTCGTAAGTGCAGGTCCTAAATGAGCTTTTTTCTCTGTTCCCTCACCACAATCCAGATTCTTTTGGGGAGTTACCAGTATAGTATCCATACCAGGAAGTACTTAATTTATTAAGCTACTGCTTTTCTTAATCTCAGTGGAGATATTTACTGATGAACAGCTACCTACGCAGCATGTTCATGTCGTTCCTAAATGAGCTTTTATCTCTCTCCCCTCACCACAAATCAGATTCTTCTGAGGAGTTCCCAGTACATTATCCTTTCCCCTGTGTAATTACCTTTATAAGCTCCAGCTGTTTTTATTCTCAGAAGGTTTACTCCCTGATATACAGCTGCCTACCCCCTTCGTAAGTGCAGGTCCTAAATGAGCTTTTTTCTCTGTTCCCTCACCACAATCCAGATTCTTTTGGGGAGTTACCAGTACAGTAACCATACCAGGAAGTACTTAATTTATTAAGCTACTGCTTTTCTTAATCTCAGTGGAGATATTTACTGATAAACAGCTACCTAGCATGTTCATGTCGTTCCTAAATGAGCTTTTATCTCTCTCCCCTCACCACAAATCAGATTCTTCTGAGGAGTTCCCAGTACATTATCCTTTCCCCTGTGTAATTACCTTAACAAGCTCCAGCTGTTTTTATTCTCAGAAGGTTTACTCCCTGATATACAGCTGCCTACCCCCTTCGTAAGTGCAGGTAAATGAGCTTTTTTCTCTGTTCCCTCACCACAATCCAGATTCTTTTGGGGAGTTACCAGTACAGTAACCATACCAGGAAGTACTTAATTTATTAAGCTACTGCTTTTCTTAATCTCAGTGGAGATATTTACTGATAAACAGCTACCTACGCAGCATGTTCATGTCGTTCCTAAATGAGCTTTTATCTCTCTCCCCTCACCACAAATCAGATTCTTCTGAGGAGTTCCCAGTACATTATCCTTTCCCCTGTGTAATTACCTTAACAAGCTCCAGCTGTTTTTATTCTCAAAAGTTTACTCCCTGATATACAGCTGCCTACCCCCTTCGTAAGTGCAGGTCCTAAATGAGCTTTTTTCTCTGTTCCCTCACCACAATCCAGATTCTTTTGGGGAGTTACCAGTACAGTAACCATACCAGGAAGTACTTAATTTATTAAGCTACTGCTTTTCTTAATCTCAGTGGAGATATTTACTGATAAACAGCTACCTACGCAGCATGTTCATGTGTTCTAAATGAGCTTTATCTCTCTCCCCTCACCACAAATCAGATTCTTCTGAGGAGTTCCCAGTACATTATCCTTTCCCCTGTGTAATTACCTTAACAAGCTCCAGCTGTTTTTATTCTCAGAAGGTTTACTCCCTGATATACAGCTGCCTACCCCCTTCGTAAGTGCAGGTCCTAAATGAGCTTTTTTCTCTGTTCCCTCACCACAATCCAGATTCTTTTGGGGAGTTACCAGTACAGTAACCATACCAGGAAGTACTTAATTTATTAAGCTACTGCTTTTCTTAATCTCAGTGGAGATATTTACTGATAAACAGCTACCTACGCAGCATGTTCATGTCGTTCCTAAATGAGCTTTTATCTCTCTCCCCTCACCACAAATCAGATTCTTCTGAGGAGTTCCCAGTACATTATCCTTTCCCCTGTGTAATTACCTTAACAGCTCCAGCTGTTTTTATTCTCAGAAGGTTTACTCCCTGATATACAGCTGCCACCCCCTTCGTAAGTGCAGGTCCTAAATGAGCTTTTTTCTCTGTTCCCTCACCACAATCCAGATTGTTTTGGGGAGTTACCAGTACAGAAACCATACCAGGAATACTTAATTTATTAAGCTACTGCTTTTCTTAATCTTAGTGGAGATATTTACTGATAAACAGCTACCTACGCAGCATGTTCATGTCGTTCCTAAATGAGCTTTTATCTTTCTCCCCTCACCACAAATCAGATTCTTCTGAGGAGTTCCCAGTACATTATCCTTTCCCCTGTGTAATTACCTTAACAAGCTCCAGCTGTTTTTATTCTCAGAAGGTTTACTCCCTGATATACAGCTGCCTACCCCCTTCGTAAGTGCAGGTCCTAAATGAGCTTTTTTCTCTGTTCCCTCACCGCAATCCAGATTCTTTTGGGGAGTTACCAGTACAGTAACCATACCAGGAAGTATTTAATTTATTAAGCTACTGCTTTTCTTAATCTCAGTGTAGATATTTACTGATAAACAGCTACCTACGCAGCATGTTCATGTCGTTCCTAAATGAGCTTTTATCTCTCTCCCCTCACCACAAATCAGATTCTTCTGAGGAGTTCCCATACATTATCCTTTCCCCCGTGTAATTACCTTAACAAGCTCCAGCTGTTTTTATTCTCAGAAGGTTTACTCCCTGATATACAGCTGCCTACCCCCTTCGTAAGTGCAGGACTTAAATGAGCGTTTTTCTCTGTTCCCTCACCACAATACAGATTCTTTTGGAGAGTTACCAGTACAGTAACCATACCAGGAAGTACTTAATTTATTAAGCTACTGCTTTTCTTTTTCTCAGTAGAGATATTTACTGATAAACAGCTACCTACGCAGCATGTTCATGTCGTTCCTAAATGAGCTTTTCTCTCTCTCCCCTCACCACAAATCAGATTCTTCTGAGGAGTTCCCAGTACATTATCCTTTCCCCTGTGTAATTACCTTAACAAGCTCCAGCTGTTTTTATTCTCAGAAGGTTTACTCCCTGATATACAGCTGCCTACCCCCTTCGTAAGTGCAGGTCCTAAATGAGCTTTTTTCTCTGTTCCCTCACCACAATCCAGATTCTTTTGGGGAGTTACCAGTACAGTAACCATACCAGGAAGTACTTAATTTATTAAGCTACTGCTTTTCTTAATCTCAGTGGAGATATTTACTGATAAACAGCTACCTACGCAGCATGTTCATGTTGTTCCTAAATGAGCTTTTATCTCTCTCCCCTCACCACAAATCAGATTCTTCTGAGGAGTTCCCAGTACATTATCCTTTCCCCTGTGTAATTACCTTAACAAGCTCCAGCTGTTTCTATTCTCAGAAGGTTTACTCCCTGATATACAGCTGCCTACCCCCTTCGTAAGTGAAGGTCCTAAATGAGCTTTTTTCTCTGTTTCCTCACCAAATCCAGATTCTTTTGGGGAGTTACCAGAACAGTATCCATACCAGGAAGTACTTAATTTATTAAGCTACTGCTTTTCTTAATCTCAGTGGAGATATTTACTGATAAACAGCTACCTACGCAGCATGTTCATGTCGTTCCTAAATGAGCTTTTATCTCTCTCCCCTCACCACAAATCAGATTCTTCTGAGGAGTTCCCAGTACATTATCCTTTCCCCTGTGTAATTACCTTAACAGCTCCAGCTGTTTTTATTCTCAGAAGGTTTACTCCCTGATATACAGCTGCCCACCCCCTTCGTAAGTGCAGGTCCTAAATGAGCTTTTTTCTCTGTTCCCTCACCACAATCCAGATTGTTTTGGGGAGTTACCAGTACAGAAACCATACCAGGAAGTACTTAATTTATTAAGCTACTGCTTTTCTTAATCTTAGTGGAGATATTTACTGATAAACAGCTACCTACGCAGCATGTTCATGTCGTTCCTAAATGAGCTTTTATCTTTCTCCCCTCACCACAAATCAGATTCTTCTGAGGAGTTCCCAGTACATTATCCTTTCCCCTGTGTAATTACCTTAACAAGCTCCAGCTGTTTTTATTCTCAGAAGGTTTACTCCCTGATATACAGCTGACTACCCCCTTCGTAAGTGCAGGTCCTAAATGAGCTTTTTTCTCTGTTCCCTCACCACATCCAGATTCTTTTGGGGAGTTACCAGTACAGTAACCATACCAGGAAGTATAATTTATTAAGCTACTGCTTTTCTTAATCTCAGTGGAGATATTTACTGATAAACAGCTACCTACGCAGCATGTTCATGTCGTTCTTAAATGAGCTTTTATCTCTCTCCCCTCACCACAAATCAGATTCTTCTGAGGAGTTCCCAGTACATTATCCTTTCCCCTGTGTAATTACCTTAACAGCTCCAGCTGTTTTTATTCTCAGAAGGTTTACTCCCTGATATACAGCTGCCCTACCCCCTTCGTAAGTGCAGGTCCTAAATGAGCTTTTTTCTCTGTTCCCTCACCACAATCCAGATTCTTTTGGGGAGTTACCAGTACAGTAACCATACCAGGAAGTACTTAATTTATTAAGCTACTGCTTTTCTTAATCTAGTGGAGATATTTACTGATAAACAGCTACCTACGCAGCATGTTCATGTCGTTCCTAAATGAGCTTTTATCTTCTCTCCCTCACCACAAATCAGATTCTTCTGAGGAGTTCCCAGTACATTATCCTTTCCCCTGTGTAATTACCTTAACAAGCTCCAGCTGTTTTTATTCTCAGAAGGTTTACTCCCTGATATACAGCTGCCTACCCCCTTCGTAAGTGCAGGTCCTAAATGAGCTTTTTTCTCTGTTCCCTCACCGCAATCCAGATTCTTTTGGGGAGTTACCAGTACAGTAACCATCCCAGGAAGTATTTAATTTATTAAGTACTGCTTTTCTTAATCTCAGTGTAGATATTTACTGATAAACAGCTACCTACGCAGCATGTTCATGTCGTTCCTAAATGAGCTTTTATCTCTCTCCCCTCACCACAAATCAGATTCTTCTGAGGAGTTCCCATACATTATCCTTTCCCCCGTGTAATTACCTTAACAAGCTCCAGCTGTTTTTATTCTCAGAAGGTTTTCTCCCTGATATACAGCTGCCTACCCCCTTCGTAAGTGCAGGTCCTAAATGAGCTTTTTTCTCTGTTCCCTCACCACAATCCAGATTCTTTTGGGGAGTTACCAGTACAGTAACCATACCATGAAGTACTTAATTTATTAAGCTACTGCTTTTCTTAATCGCAGTGGAGATATTTACTGATAAACAGCTACCTACGCAGCATGTTCATGTCGTTCCTAAATGAGCTTTTATCTCTCTCCCCTCACCACAAATCAGATTCTTCTGAGGAGTTCCCAGTACATTATGCTTTCCCCTGTGTAATTACCTTAACAAGCTCCAGCTGTTTTTATTCTCAGAAGGTTTACTCCCTGATATACAGCTGCCTACCCCCTTCGTAAGTGCAGGTCCTAAATGAGCTTTTTTCTCTGTTCCCTCACCACAATCCAGATTCTTTTGGGGAGTTACCAGTACAGTAACCATACCAGGAAGTACTTAATTTATTAAGCTACTGCTTTTCTTAATCTCAGTGGAGATATTTACTGATAAACAGCTACCTACGCAGCATGTTCATGTCGTTCCTAAATGAGCTTTTATCTCTCTCCCCTCACCACAAATCAGATTCTTCTGAGGAGTTCCCGGTACATTATCCTTTCCCCTGTGTAATTACCTTAACAAGCTCCAGCTGTTTCTATTCTCAGAAGGTTTACTCCCTGATATACAGCTGCCTACCCCCTTCGTAAGTGAAGGTCCTAAATGAGCTTTTTTCTCTGTTCCCTCACCACAATCCAGATTCTTTTGGGGAGTTACCAGTACATTAACCATACCTGGAAGTACTTAATTTATTAAGCCACTGCTTTTCTTAATTTCAGTGGAGATATTTACTGATAAACATCTACCTACGCAGCATGTTCATGTCGTTCCTAAATGAGCTTTTATCTCTCTCCCCTCACCACAAATCAGATTCTTCTGAGGAGTTCCCAGTACATTATCCTTTCCCCTGTGTAATTACCTTAACAAGCTCCAGCTGTTTCTATTCTCAGAAGGTTTACTCCCTGATATACAGCTGCCTACCCCCTTCGTAAGTGAAGGTCCTAAATGAGCTTTTTTCTCTGTTCCCTCACCACAATCCAGATTCTTTTGGGGAGTTACCAGAACAGTAACCATACCAGGAAGTACTTAATTTATTAAGCTACTGCTTTTCTTAATCTCAGTGGAGATATTTACTGATAAACAGCTACCTACGCAGCATGTTCATGTCGTTCCTAAATGAGCTTTTATCTCTCTCCCCTCACCACAAATCAGATTCTTCTGAGGAGTTCCCAGTACATTATCCATTCCCCTGTGTAATTACCTTAACACGCTCCAGCTGTTTTTATTCTCAGCAGGTTTACTCCCTGATATACAGGTGCCCACCCCCTTCGTAAGTGCAGGTCCTAAATGAGCTTTTTTCTCTGTTCCCTCACCAGAATCCAGATTCTTTTGGGGAGTTACCAGTACAGAAACCATACCAGGAAGTACTTAATTTATTAAGCTACTTCTTTTCTTAATCTTAGTGGAGATATTTACTGATAAACAGCTACCTACGCAACATGTTCATGTCGTTACTAAATGAGCTTTTATCTCTCTCCCCTCACCACAAATCAGATTCTTCTGAGGAGTTCCCAGTACATTATCCTTTCCCCTGTGTAATTACCTTAACAAGCTCCAGCTGTTTTTATTCTCAGAAGGTTTACTCCCTGATATACAGCTGCCTACCCCCTTCGTAAGTGCAGGTCCTAAATGAGCTTTTTTCTCTGTTCCCTCACCACAATCCAGATTCTTTTGGGGAGTTACCAGTACAGTAACCATACCAGGAAGTATTTAATTTATTAAGGTACTGCTTTTCTTAATCTCAGTGGAGATATTTACTGATAAACAGCTACCTACGCAGCATGTTCATGTCGTTCCTAAATGAGCTTTTATCTCTCTCCCCTCACCACAAATCAGATTCTTCTGAGGAGTTCCCATACATTATCCTTTCCCCTGTGTATTTACCTTAACAAGCTCCACCTGTTTTTATTCTGAGAAGGTTTACTCCCTGATATACAGCTGCCTACCCCCATCGTAAGTGCAGGTCCTAAATGAGCTTTTTTCTCTGTTCCCTCACCACAATCCAGATTCTTTTGGGGAGTTACCAGTACAGTAACCATACCAGGAAGTACTTAATTTATTAAGCTACTGCTTTTCTTATTCTCAGTGTAGATATTTACTGATAAACAGCTACCTACGCAGCTTGAGCTTTTATCTCTCTCCCCTCACCACAAATCAGATTCTTCTGAGGAGTTCCCAGTACATTATCCTTTCCCCTGTGTAATTACCTTAACAAGCTCCAGCTGTTTCTATTCTCAGAAGGTTTACTCCCTGATATACAGCTGCCTACCCCCTTTGTAAGTGAAGGTCCTAAATGAGCTTTTTTCTCTGTTTCCTCACCACAATCCAGATTCTTTTGGGGAGTTACCAGAACAGTAACCATACCAGGAAGTACTTAATTTATTAAGCTACTGCTTTTCTTAATCTCAGTGGAGATATTTACTGATAAACAGCTACCTACGCAGCATGTTCATGTCGTTCCTAAATGAGCTTTTATCTCTCTCCCCTCACCACAAATCAGATTCTTCTGAGGAGTTCCCAGTACATTATCCTTTCCCCTGTGTAATTACCTTAACATGCTCCAGCTGTTTTTATTCTCAGAAGGTTTACTCCCTGAGATACAGCTGCCCACCCCCTTCGTAAGTGCAGGTCCTAAATGAGCTTTTTTCTCTGTTCCCTCACCACAATCCAGATTCTTTTGGGGAGTTACCAGTACAGAAACCATACCAGGAAGTACTTAATTTATTAAGCTACTGCTTTTCTTAATCTTAGTGGAGATATTTACTGATAAACAGCTACCTACGCAGCATGTTCATGTCGTTCATAAATGAGCTTTTATCTTTCTCCCCTCACCACAAATCAGATTCTTCTGAGGAGTTCCCAGTACATTATCCTTTCCCCTGTGTAATTACCTTAACAAGCTCCAGCTGTTTTTATTCTCAGAAGGTTTACTCCCTGATATACAGCTGCCTACCCCCTTCGTAAGTGCAGGTCTTAAATGAGCTTTTTTCTCTGTTCCCTCACCGCAATCCAGATTCTTTTGGGGAGTTACCAGTACAGTAACCATACCAGGAAGTATTTAATTTATTAAGCTACTGCTTTTCTTAATCTCAGTGGAGATATTTACTGATAAACAGCTACCTACGCAGCATGTTCATGTTGTTCTTAAATGAGCTGTTATCTCTCTCCCCTCACCACAAATCAGATTCTTCTGAGGAGTTCCCAGTACATTATCCTTTCCCCTGTGTAATTACCTTAACAAGCTCCATCTGTTTCTATTCTCAGAAGGTTTACTCCCTGATATACAGCTGGCTACCCCCTTCGTAAGTGAAGGTCCTAAATGAGCTTTTTTCTCTGTTTCCTCACCACAATCCAGATTCTTTTGGGGAGTTCCCAGAACAGTAACCATACCAGGAAGTACTTAATTTATTAAGCTACTGCTTTTCTTAATCTCAGTGGAGATATTTACTGATAAACAGCTACCTACGCAGCATGTTCATGTCGTTCCTAAATGAGCTTTTATCTCTCTCCCCTCACCACAAATCAGATTCTTCTGAGGAGTTCCCAGTACATTATCCTTTCCTCTGTGTAATTACCTTAACACGCTCCAGCTGTTTTTATTCTCAGAAGGTTTACTCCCTGATATACAGCTGCCCACCCCCTTCGTAAGTGCAGGTCCTAAATGAGCTTTTTTCTCTGTTCCCTCACCACAATCCAGATTGTTTTGGGGAGTTACCAGTACAGAAACCATACCAGGAAGTACTTAATTTATTAAGCTACTGCTTTTCTTAATCTTAGTGGAGATATTTACTGATAAACAGCTACCTACGCAGCATGTTCATGTCGTTCCTAAATGAGCTTTTATCTTTCTCCCCTCACCACAAATCAGATTCTTCTGAGGAGTTCCCAGTACATTATCCTTTCCCCTGTGTAATTACCTTAACAAGCTCCAGCTGTTTTTATTCTCAGAAGGTTTACTCCCTGATATACAGCTGCCTACCCCCTTCGTTAGTGCAGGTCCTAAATGAGCTTTTTTCTCTGTTCCCTCACCGCAATCCAGATTCTTTTGGGGAGTTACCAGTACAGTAACCATACCAGGAAGTATTTAAATTATTAAGCTACTGCTTTTCTTAATCTCAGTGTAGATATTTACTGATAAACAGCTACCTACGCAGCATGTTCATGTCGTTCCTAAATGAGCTTTTATGTCTCTCCCCTCACCACAAATCAGATTCCTCTGAGGAGTTCCCATACATTATCCTTTCCCCCGTGTAATTACCTTAACAAGCTCCAGCTGTTTTTATTCTCAGAAGGTTTACTCCCTGATATACAGCTGCCTACCCCCTTCGTAAGTGCAGGACTTAAATGAGCGTTTTTCTCTGTTCCCTCACCACAATACAGATTCTTTTGGAGAGTTACCAGTACAGCAACCATACCAGGAAGTACTTAATTTATTAAGCTACTGCTTTTCTTATTCTCAGTAGAGATATTTACTGATAAACAGCTACCTACGCAGCATGTTCATGTCGTTCCTAAATGAGCTTTTATCTCTCTCCCCTCACCACAAATCAGATTCTTCTGAGGAGTTCCCGGTACATTATCCTTTCCCCTGTGTAATTACCTTAACAAGCTCCAGCTGTTTCTATTCTCAGAAGGTTTACTCCCTGATATACAGCTGCCTACCCCCTTCGTAAGTGCAGGTCCTAAATGAGCTTTTTTCTCTGTTCCCTCACCACAATCCAGATTCTTTTGGGGAGTTACCAGTAGAGTAACCATACCTGGAAGTACTTAATTTATTAAGCCACTGCTTTTCTTAATTTCATTGGAGATATTTACTGATAAACAGCTACCTACGCAGCATGTTCATGTCGTTCCTAAATGAGCTTTTATCTCTCTCCCCTCACCACAAATCAGATTCTTCTGAGGAGTTCCCAGTACATTATCCTTTCCCCTGTGTAATTACCTTAACAAGCTCCAGCTGTTTCTATTCTCAGAAGGTTTACTCCCTGATATACAGCTGCCTACCCCCTTCGTAAGTGAAGGTCCTAAATGAGCTTTTTTCTCTGTTTCCTCACCACAATCCAGATTCTTTTGGGGAGTTACCAGAACAGTAACCATACCAGGAAGTACTTAATTTATTAAGCTACTGCTTTTCTTAATCTCAGTGGAGATATTTACTGATAAACAGCTACCTACGCAGCATGTTCATGTCGTTCCTAAATGAGCTTTTATCTCTCTCCCCTCAACACAAATCAGATTCTTCTGAGGAGTTCCCAGTACATTATCCTTTCCCCTGTGTAATTACCTTAACATGCTCCAGCTGTTTTTATTCTCAGAAGGTTTACTCCCTGAGATACAGCTGCCCACCCCCTTCGTAAGTGCAGGTCCTAAATGAGCTTTTTTCTCTGTTCCCTCACCACAATCCAGATTCTTTTGGGGAGTTACCAGTACAGAAACCATACCAGGAAGTACTTAATTTATTAAGCTACTGCTTTTCTTAATCTTAGTGGAGATATTTACTGATAAACAGCTACCTACGCAGCATGTTCATGTCGTTCATAAATGAGCTTTTATCTTTCTCCCCTCACCACAAATCAGATTCTTCTGAGGAGTTCCCAGTACATTATCCTTTCCCCTGTGTAATTACCTTAACAAGCTCCAGCTGTTTTTATTCTCAGAAGGTTTACTCCCTGATATACAGCTGCCTACCCCCTTCGTAAGTGCAGGTCTTAAATGAGCTTTTTTCTCTGTTCCCTCACCGCAATCCAGATTCTTTTGGGGAGTTACCAGTACAGTAACCATACCAGGAAGTATTTAATTTATTAAGGTACTGCTTTTCTTAATCTCAGTGTAGATATTTACTGATAAACAGCTACCTACGCAGCATGTTCATGTCGTTCCTAAATGAGCTTTTATCTCTCTCCCCTCACCACAAATCAGATTCTTCTGAGGAGTTCCCATACATTATCCTTTCCCCCGTGTAATTACCTTAACAAGCTCCAGCTGTTTTTATTCTCAGAAGGTTTACTCCCTGATATACAGCTGCCTACCCCCTTCGTAAGTGCAGGACTTAAATGAGCGTTTTTCTCTGTTCCCTCACCACAATACAGATTCTTTTGGAGAGTTACCAGTACAGTAACCATACCAGGAAGTACTTAATTTATTAAGCTACTGCTTTTCTTATTCTCAGTAGAGATATTTACTGATAAACAGCTACCTACGCAGCATGTTCATGTCGTTCATAAATGAGCTTTTATCTCTCTCCCCTCACCACAAATCAGATTCTTCTGAGGAGTTCCCAGTACATTATCCTTTCCCCTGTGTAATTACCTTAACAAGCTCCAGCTGTTTTTATTCTCAAAAGCTTTACTCCCTGATATACAGCTGCCTACCCCCTTCGTAAGTGCAGGACCTAAATGAGCTTTTTTCTCTGTTCCCTCACCACACTACAGATTCTTTTGGAGAGTTACCAGTACAGTAACCATACCAGGAAGTATTAATTTATTAAGCTACTGCTTTTCTTAATCTCAGTGGAGATATTTACTGATAAACAGCTACCTACGCAGCATGTTCATGTTGTTCTTAAATGAGCTGTTATCTCTCTCCCCTCACCACAAATCAGATTCTTCTGAGGAGTTCCCAGTACATTATCCTTTCCCCTGTGTAATTACCTTAACAAGCTCCATCTGTTTCTATTCTCAGAAGGTTTACTCCCTGATATACAGCTGCCTACCCCCTTCGTAAGTGAAGGTCCTAAATGAGCTTTTTTCTCTGTTTCCTCACCACAATCCAGATTCTTTTGGGGAGTTACCAGAACAGTAACCATACCAGGAAGTACTTAATTTATTAAGCTACTGCTTTTCTTAATCTCAGTGGAGATATTTACTGATAAACAGCTACCTACGCAGCATGTTCATGTCGTTCCTAAATGAGCTTTTATCTCTCTCCCCTCACCACAAATCAGATTCTTCTGAGGAGTTCCCGGTACATTATCCTTTCCCCTGTGTAATTACCTTAACAAGCTCCAGCTGTTTCTATTCTCAGAAGGTTTACTCCCTGATATACAGCTGCCTACCCCCTTCGTAAGTGCAGGTCCTAAATGAGCTTTTTTCTCTGTTCCCTCACCACAATCCAGATTCTTTTGGGGAGTTACCAGTACAGTAATCATACCTGGAAGTACTTAATTTATTAAGCCACTGCTTTTCTTAATTTCAGTGGAGATATTTACTGATAAACAGTTACCTACGCAGCATGTTCATGTCGTTCCTAAATGAGCTTTTATCTCTCTCCCCTCACCACAAATCAGATTCTTCTGAGGAGTTCCCAGTACATTATCCTTTCCCCTGTGTAATTACCTTAACAAGCTCCAGCTGTTTCTATTCTCAGAAGGTTTACTCCCTGATATACAGCTGCCTACCCCCTTCGTAAGTGAAGGTCCTAAATGAGCTTTTTTCTCTGTTCCCTCACCACAATCCAGATTCTTTTGGGGAGTTACCAGAACAGTAACCATACCAGGAAGTACTTAATTTATTAAGCTACTGCTTTTCTTAATCTCAGTGGAGATATTTACTGATAAACAGCTACCTACGCAGCATGTTCATGTCGTTCCTAAATGAGCTTTTATCTCTCTCCCCTCACCACAAATCAGATTCTTCTGAGGAGTTCCCAGTACATTATCCTTTCCCCTGTGTAATTACCTTAACACGCTCCAGCTGTTTTTATTCTCAGCAGGTTTACTCCCTGATATACAGGTGCCCACCCCCTTCGTAAGTGCAGGTCCTAAATGAGCTTTTTTCTCTGTTCCCTCACCAGAATCCAGATTCTTTTGGGGAGTTACCAGTACAGAAACCATACCAGGAAGTACTTAATATATTAAGCTACTGCTTTTCTTATTCTCAGTGTAGATATTTACTGATAAACAGCTACCTACGCAGCTTGAGCTTTTATCTCTCTCCCCTCACCACAAATCAGATTCTTCTGAGGAGTTCCCAGTACATTATCCTTTCCCCTGTGTAATTACATTAAGAAGCTCCAGCTGTTTTTATTCTCAGAAGGTTTACTCCCTGATATACAGCTGCCTACCCCCTTCGTAAGTGCAGGATCTAAATGAGCTTTTTTCTCTGTTCCCTCACCACAATACAGATTCTTTTGGAGAGTTACCAGTACAGTAACCCTACCAGGAAGTACTTAATTTATTAAGCTACTGCTTTTCTTAATCTCAGTGGAGATATTTACTGATAAACAGTTACCTACGCAACATGTTCATGTTGTTCCTAAATGAGCTGTTATCTCTCTCCCCTCACCACAAATCAGATTCTTCTGAGGAGTTCCCAGTACATTATCCTTTCCCCTGTGTAATTAACTTAACAAGCTCCAGCTGTTTCTATTCTCAGAAGGTTTACTCCCTGATATACAGCTGCCTACCCCCTTCGTAAGTGAAGGTCCTAAATGAGCTTTTTTCTCTGTTTCCTCACCACAATCCAGATTCTTTTGGGGAGTTACCAGAACAGTAACCATACCAGGAAGTACTTAATTTATTAAGCTACTGCTTTTCTTAATCTCAGTGGAGATATTTACTGATAAACAGCTACCTACGCAGCATGTTCATGTCGTTCCTAAATGAGCTTTTATCTCGCTCCCCTCACCACAAATCAGATTCTTCTGAGGAGTTCCCAGTACATTATCCTTTCCCCTGTGTAATTACCTTAACATGCTCCAGCTGTTTTTATTCTCAGAAGGTTTACTCCCTGAGATACAGCTGCCCACCCCCTTCGTAAGTGCAGGTCCTAAATGAGCTTTTTTCTCTGTTCCCTCACCACAATCCAGATTCTTTTGGGGAGTTACCAGTACAGAAACCATACCAGGAAGTACTTAATTTATTAAGCTACTGCTTTTCTTAATCTTAGTGGAGATATTTACTGATAAACAGCTACCTACGCAGCATGTTCATGTCGTTCATAAATGAGCTTTTATCTCTCTCCCCTCACCACAAATCAGATTCTTCTGAGGAGTTCCCAGTACACTATCCTTTCCCCTGTGTAATTACCTTAACAAGCTCCAGCTGTTTTTATTCTCAGAAGGTTTACTCCCTGATATACAGCTGCCTACCCCCTTCGTAAGTGCAGGTCCTAAATGAGCTTTTTTCTCTGTTCCCTCACCGCAATCCAGATTCTTTTGGGGAGTTACCAGTACAGTAACCATACCAGGAGGTATTTAATTTATTAAGGTACTGCTTTTCTTAATCTCAGTGTAGATATTTACTGATAAACAGCTACCTACGCAGCATGTTCTTGTCGTTCCTAAATGAGCTTTTATCTCTCTCCCCTCACCACAAATCAGATTCTTCTGAGGAGTTGCCATACATTATCCTTTCCCCCGTGTAATTACCTTAACAAGCTCCAGCTGTTTTTATTCTCAGAAGGTTTACTCCCTGATATACAGCTGCCTACCCCCTTCGTAAGTGCAGGTCCTAAATGAGCTTTTTTCTCTGTTCCCTCACCACAATCCAGATTCTTTTGGGGAGTTACCATTACAGTAACCATACCATGAAGTACTTAATTTATTAAGCTACTGCTTTTCTTAATCGCAGTGGAGATATTTACTGATAAACAGCTACCTACGCAGCATGTTCATGTCGTTCCTAAATGAGCTTTTATCTCTCTCCCCTCACCACAAATCAGATTCTTCTGAGGAGTTCCCGGTACATTATCCTTTCCCCTGTGTAATTACCTTAACAAGCTCCAGCTGTTTCTATTCTCAGAAGGTTTACTCCCTGATATACAGCTGCCTACCCCCTTCGTAAGTGAAGGTCCTAAATGAGGTTTTTTCTCTGTTCCCTCACCACAATCCAGATTCTTTTGGGGAGTTACCAGAACAGTAACCATACCAGGAAGTACTTAATTTATTAAGCTACTGCTTTTCTTAATCTCAGTGGAGATATTTACTGATAAACAGCTACCTACGCAGCATGTTCATGTCGTTCCTAAATGAGCTTTTATCTCTCTCCCCTCACCACAAATCAGATTCTTCTGAGGAGTTCCCAGTACACTATCCTTTCCCCTGTGTAATTACCTTAACAAGCTCCAGCTGTTTTTATTCTCAGAAGGTTTACTCCCTGATATACAGCTGCCTACCCCCTTCGTAAGTGCAGGTCCTAAATGAGCTTTTTTCTCTGTTCCCTCACCGCAATCCAGATTCTTTTGGGGAGTTACCAGTACAGTAACCATACCAGGAGTTATTTAATTTATTAAGGTACTGCTTTTCTTAATCTCAGTGTAGATATTTACTGATAAACAGCTACCTACGCAGCATGTTCTTGTCGTTCCTAAATGAGCGTTTATCTCTCTCCCCTCACCACAAATCAGATTCTTCTGAGGAGTTCCCATACATTATCCTTTCCCCTGTGTAATTACCTTAACAAGCTCCAGCTGTTTTTATTCTGAGAAGGTTTACTCCCTGATATACAGCTGCCTACCCCCTTCGTAAGTGCAGGTCCTAAATGAGCTTTTTTCTCTGTTCCCTCACCACAATCCACATTCTTTTGGGGAGTTACCAGTACAGTAACCATACCAGGAAGTACTTAATTTATTAAGCTACTGCTTTTCTTATTCTCAGTGTAGATATTTACTGATAAACAGCTACCTACGCAGCTTGAGCTTTTATCTCTCTCCCCTCACCACAAATCAGATTCTTCTGAGGAGTTCCCAGTACATTATCCTTTGCCCTGTGTAATTACCTTAAGAAGCTCCAGCTGTTTTTATTCTCAGAAGGTTTACTCCCTGATATACAGCTGCCTACCCCCTTCGTAAGTGCAGGACCTAAATGAGCTTTTTTCTCTGTTCCCTCACCACAATACAGATTCTTTTGGAGAGTTACCAGTACAGTATCCATACCAGGAAGTACTTAATTTATTAAGCTACTGCTTTTCTTAATCTCAGTGGAGATATTTACTGATAAACAGCTACCTACGCAGCATGTTCATGTTGTTCCTAAATGAGCTGTTATCTCTCTCCCCTCACCACAATTCAGATTCTTCTGAGGAGTTCCCAGTACATTATCCTTTCCCCTGTGTAATTACCTTAACAAGCTCCAGCTGTTTCTATTCTCAGAAGGTTTACTCCCTGATATACAGCTGCCTACCGCCTTCGTAAGTGAAGGTCCTAAATGAGCTTTTTTCTCTGTTTCCTCACCATAATCCAGATTCTTTTGGGGAGTTACCAGAACAGTAACCATACCAGGAAGTACTTAGTTTATTAAGCTACTGCTTTTCTTAATCTCAGTGGAGATATTTACTGATAAACAGCTACCTACGCAGCATGTTCATGTCGTTCCTAAATGAGCTTTTATCTCTCTCCCCTCACCACAAATCAGATTCTTCTGAGGAGTTCCCAGTACATTATCCTTTCCCCTGTGTAATTACCTTAACACGCTCCAGCTGTTTTTATTCTCAGAAGGTTTACTCCCTGATATACAGCTGCCCACCCCCTTCGTAAGTGCAGGTCCTAAATGAGCTTTTTTCTCTGTTCCCTCACCACAATCCAGATTCTTTTGGGGACTTACCAGTACAGTAACCATACCAGGAAGTACTTAATTTATTAAGCTACTGCTTTTCTTAATCTCAGTGGAGATATTTAATGATAAACAGCTATGTACGCAGCATGTTCATGTCGTTCCTAAATGAGCTTTTATCTCTCTCCCTTCACCAAAAATCAGATTCTTCTGAGGAGTTCCCAGGACATTATCCTTTCCCCTGTGTAATTACCTTAACAAGCTCCAGCTGTTTTTATTCTCAGCAGGTTTACTCCCTGATATACAGCTGCCTACCCCCTTCGTAAGTGCAGGTCTTAAATGAGCTTTTTTCTCTGTTCCCTCACCACAATCCAGATTCTTTTGGGGAGTTAGCAGTACAGTAACCATACCAGGAAGTACTTAATTTATTAAGCTACTGCTTTTCTTAATCTCAGTGGAGACAACATGTTCATGTCGTTCCTAAATGAGCTTTTGTCTCTCTCCCCTCACCACAAATCAGATTCTTCTGACGAGTTCCCAGTACATTATCCTTTCCCCTATGTAATTACTTTAACAAGCTCCATCTGTTTTTATTCTCAGAAGGTTTACTCCCTGATATACAGCTGCCTACCCCCTTCGTAAGTGCAGGTTCTAAATGAGCTTTTTTCTCTGTTCCCTCACCACCATCCAGATTCTTTTGGGGAGTTACCAGTACAGTAACCATACCAGGAATTACTTAATTTATTAAGCTACTGCTTTTCTTAATCTCATTGGAGATATTTACTGATAAACAACTACGTACGCAGCATGTTCATGTCGTTCCTAAATGAGCTTTTATCTCTCTCCCCTTACCACAAATCAGATTCTTCTGAGGAGTTCCCAGTACCTTATCCTTTCCCCTGTGTAATTACCTTAACAAGCTCCAGCTGTTTTTATTCTCAGAAGGTTTACTCCCTGATATACAGCTGCCTACCCCCTTCGTAAGTGCATGTCCTAAGTGAGCTTTTTTCTCTGTTCCCTCACCACAAACCAGATTCTTTTGGGGAGTTACCAGTACAGTAACCATACCAGGAAGTACTTAATTTATTAAGCTACTGCTTTTCTTAATCTCAATGGAGATATTTACTGATAAACAGCTACCTACGCAGCATGTTCATGTCGTTCCTAAATGAGCTTTTATCTTTCTCCCCTCACCACAAATCAGATTCTTCTGAGGATTTCCCAGTACATTACCCTTTCCCCTGTGTAATTACCTTAACAAGCTCCAGCTGTTTTTATTCTCAGAAGGTTTACTCCCTGATATACAGCTGCCTACCCCCTTCGTAAGTGCAGGTCCTAAATGAGCTTTTTTCTCTGTTCCCTCACCACAATCCAGATTCTTTTGGGGAGTTACCAGTACAGTAACCATACCAGGAAGTACTTAATTTATTAAGCTACTGCTTTTCTTAATCTCAGTGGAGACAGCATGTTTATGTCGTTCCTAAATGAGCTTTTGTCTCTCTCCCCTCACCACAAATCAGATTCTTCTGAGGAGTTCCCAGTACATTACCCTTTCCCCTGTGTAATTACCTTAACAAGCTCCAGCTGTTTTTATTCTCAGAAGGTTTACTCCTGATATACAACTGCCTACCCCCTTCGTAAGTGCAGGTCCTAAATGAGCTTTTTTCTCTGTTCCCTCACCACAAACCAGATTCTTTTGGGGAGTTACCAGTACAGTAACCATACGAGGAGTTACTTAATTTATTAAGCTACTGCTTTTCTTAATCTCAGTGGAGATATTTACTGATAAACAGCTATGTACGCAGCATGTTCATGACGTTCTTAAATGAGATTTTATCTCTCTCCCCTCACCACAAATCAGAGTCTTCTGAGGAGTTCCCAGTACATTATCCTTTCCCCTGTGTAATTACCTTAACAAGCTCCAGCTGTTTTTATTCTCAGAAGGTTTACTCCCTCATATACAGCTGCCTACCCCCTTCGTAAGTGCAGGTCCTAAATGAGCTTTTTTCTCTGTTCCCTCACCACAATCCACATTCTTTTGGGGAGTTACCAGTACAGTAACCATACCAGGAAGTACTTAATTTATTAAGCTACTGCATTTCTTAATCTCAGTGGAGATATTTACTGATAAACAGCTACCTACGCAGCATGTTCATGTCGTTCTTAATGAGCTTTTATCTCTCTTCCCTCACCACAAATCAGATTCTTCTGAGGAGTTCCCAGTAAATTATCCTTTCCCCTGTGTAATTACCTTAACAAGCTCCAGCTGTTTTTCTTCTCAGAAGGTTTACTCCCTGATATACAGCTGCCTACCCCCTTCGTAAGTGCAGTTCCTAAATGAGCTTTTTTCTCTGTTCCCTCACCAAAATCCAGATTCTTTTGGGGAATTACCAGTACAGTAACCATACCAGGAAGTACTTAATTTATTAAGCTACTGCTTTTCTTAATCTCAGTGGAGACAACATGTTCATGTCGTTCCTAAATGAGCTTTTGTCTCTCTCCCCTCACCACAAATCAAATTCTTCTGACGAGTTCCCAGTACATTATCCTTTCCCCTGTGTAATTACTTTAACAAGCTCCATCTGTTTTTATTCTCAGAAGGTTTACTCCCTGATATACAGCTGCCTACCCCCTTCGTAAGTGCAGGTTCTAAATGAGCTTTTTTCTCTGTTCCCTCACCACAATCCAGATTCTTTTGGGGAGTTACCAGTACAGTAACCATACCAGGAATTACTTAATTTATTAAGCTACTGCTTTTCTTAATCTCATTGGAGATATTTACTGATAAACAACTACGTACGCAGCATGTTCATGTCGTTCGTAATGAGCTTTTATCTCTCTCCCCTTACCACAATTCAGATTCTTCTGAGGAGTTCCCAGTACATTATCCTTTCCCCTGTGTAATTACCTTAACAAGCTCCAGCTGTTTTTTTTCTCTGAAGATTTTCTCCCTGATATACAGCTGCCTACCCCCTTCGTAAGTGCAGGTCCTAACGAGCTTTTTTCTCTGTTCCCTCACCACAATCCAGATTCTTTTGGGGAGTTACCAGTACAGTAACCATACCAGGAAATACTTAATTTATTAAGCTACTGCTTTTCTTAATCTCAGTGTCAATATTTACTGATAAACAGCTACCTACGCAGCATGTTCATGTCGTTCCTAAATGAGCTTTTATCTCTCTCCCCTCACCACAAATCAGATTCTTCTGACGAGTTCCCAGTACATTATCCTTTCCCCTGTGTAATTACCGTAACAAGCTCCAGCTGTTTTTATTCTCAGAACGTTTACTCCCTCATATACAGCTGCTTACTCCGTTCGTAAGTGCAGGTCCTAAATGCGATTTTTTCTCTGTTACCTCACCACAATCCAGATTCTTTTGGGGAGTTACCAGTACAGTAACCATACCAGGAAGTATTTAATTTATTAAGCCACTGCTTTTCTTAATCTCAGTGGAGATATTTACTGATAAAAAGCTACGTATGCAGCATGTTCATGTCGTTCCTAAATGAGCTTTTTTCTCTCTCCCCTCACCACAAATCAGATTCTTCTGAGGAGTTCCCAGTACATTATCCTTTCCCCTGTGTAATTACTTTAACAAGCTCCAGCTGTTTTTATTCTCACAAGGTTTACTCCCAGATATACAGCTTCCTACCCCCTTTTTAAGTGCAGGTCCTAAATGAGCATTTTACTCTGTTCCCTCACCACAATCCAGATTCTATTGGGGAGTTACCAGTACAGTAACCATACCAGGAAGTACTTAATTTATTAAGCTACTGCATTTCTTAATCTCAGTGGAGATATTTACTGATAAACAGCTACCTACGCAGCATGTTCATGTCGTTCTTAATGAGCTTTGATCTCTCTTCCCTCACCACAAATCAGATTCTTCTGAGGAGTTCCCAGTAAATTATCCTTTCCCCTGTGTAATTACCTTAACAAGCTGCAGCTGTTTTTCTTCTCAGAAGGTTTACTCCCTGATATACAGCTGCCTACCCCCTTCGTAAGTTCAGTTCCTAAATGAGCTTTTTTCTCTGTTCCCTCACCACAATCCAGATTCTTTTGGGGAGTTACCAGTACAGTAACCATACCAGGAAGTACTTAATTTATTAAGCTACTGCTTTTCTTAATCTCAGTGGAGACAACATGTTCACGTCGTTCCTAAATGAGCTTTTTTCTCTGTTCCCTCACCACAATCCAGATTCTTTTGGGGAGTTACCAGTACAGTAACCATACCAGGAATTGCTTAATTTATTAAGCTACTGCTTTTCTTAATCTCATTGGAGATATTTAATGATAAACAACTACGTACGCAGCATGTTCATGTCGTTCCTAAATGACCTTTTATCTCTCTCCCCTTACCACAAATCAGATTCTTCTGAGGAGTTCCCAGTACATTATCCTTTCCCCTGTGTAATTACCTTAACAAGCTCCAGCTGTTTTTATTCTCAGAAGGTTTACTCCCTGATATACAGCTGCCTAGCCCCTTCGTAAGTGCAGGTCCTAAATGAGCTTTTTTCTCTGTTCCCTCACCACAAACCAGATTCTTTTGCGGAGTTACCAGTACAGTAACCATACCAGGAAGTACTTAATTTATTAAGCTACTGCTTTTCTTAATCTCAATGGAGATATTTACTGATAAACAGCTACCTACGCAGCATGTTCATGTCGTTCCTAAATGAGTTTTTATCTTTCTCCCCTCACCACAAATCAGATTCTTCTGAGGATTTCCCAGTACATTACCCTTTCCCCTGTGTAATTACCTTAACAAGCTCCAGCTGTTTTTATTCTCAGAAGGTTTACTCCCTGATATACAGCTGCCTACCCCCTTCGTAAGGGCAGGTCCTAAATGAGCTTTTTTCTCTGTTCCCTCACCACAATCCAGATTCTTTTGGGGAGTTACCAGTACAGTAACCATTCCAGGAAGTACTTAATTTATTAAGCTACTGCTTTTCTTAATCTCAGTGGAGACAGCATGTTTATGTCGTTCCTAAATGAGCTTTTGTCTCTCTCCCCTCACCACAAATCAGATTCTTCTGAGGAGTTCCCAGTACATTACCCTTTCCCCTGTGTAATTACCTTAACAAGCTCCAGCTGTTTTTATTCTCAGAAGTTTTACTCCTGATATACAACTGCCTACCCCCTTCGTAAGTGCAGGTCCTAAATGAGCTTTTTTCTCTGTTCCCTCACCACAAACCAGATTCTTTTGGGGAGTTACCAGTACAGTAACCATACCAGGAGTTACTTAATTTATTAAGCTACTGCTTTTCTTAATCTCAGTGGAGATATTTACTGATAAACAGCTATGTACGCAGCATGTTCATGACGTTCTTAAATGAGATTTTATCTCTCTCCCCTCACCACAAATCAGATTCTTCTGAGGAGTTCCCAGTACATTATCCTTTCCCCTGTGTAATTACCTTAACAAGCTCCAGATGTTTTTATTCTCAGAAGGTTTACTCCCTCATATACAGCTGCCTACCCCCTTCGTAAGTGCAGGTCCTAAATGAGCTTTTTTCTCTGTTCCATCACCACAATCCACATTCTTTTGGGGAGTTACCAGTACAGTAACCATACCAGGAAGTATTTAAATTATTAAGCTACTGGTTTTCTTAATCTCAGTGGAGATATTTACTGATAAACAGCTACGTATGCAGCATGTTCATGTCGTTCCTAAATGATATTTTTTCTCTCTCCCCTCACCACAAATCAGATTCTTCTGAGGAGTTCCCAGTACATTATCCTTTCCCCTGTGTAATTACTTTAACAAGCTCCAGTTGTTTTTATTCTCAGAAGGTTTACTCCCTGATATACAGCTGCCTACCCCCTTCGTAAGTGCAGGTACTAAATGAGCATTTTTCTCTGTTCTCTCACCACAATCCAGATTCTTTTGGTTAGTTACTAGTACAGTAACCATACCAGGAAGTACTTAATTTATTAAGCTACTGCATTTCTTAATCTCAGTGGAGATATTTACTGATAAACTGCTACCTACGCAGCATGTTCATGTCGTTCCTAAATGAGCTTTTATCTCTCTCCCCTCACCACAAATCAGATTCTTCTGAGGAGTTCCCAGTAAATTATCCTTTCCCCTGTGTAATTACCTTAACAAGCACCTGCTGTTTTTATTCTCAGAAGGTTTACTCCCTGATATACTGCTGCCTACCCCCTTCGTAAGTGCAGGTCCTAAATGAGCTTTTTTCTCTGTTCCCTCACCACAATCCAGATTCTTTTGGGGAGTTACCAGTACAGTAACCATACCAGGAAGTACTTAATTTATTAAGCTACTGCTTTTCTTAATCTCAGTGGAGATATTTACTGATAAACTGCTACCTACGCAGCATGTTCATGTCGTTCCTAAATGAGAGTTTATCGCTCTCCCCTCACCACAAATCAGATTCTTCTGAGGAGTTCCCAGTACATTATCTTTTCCCCTGTGTAATTACCTTAACAAGCTCCAGCTGTTTTTATTCTCAGAATGTTTACTCCCTGATATACAGCTGCCTACCCCCTTCGTAAGTGCAGGTCCTAAATGAGCTTTTTTCTCTGTTCCCTCACCACAATCCAGATTCTTTTGGGGAGTTACCAGTACAGTAACCATACCAGGAAGTACTTAATTTATTAAGCTACTGCTTTTCTTAATCTCAGTGGTGTTATTTACTGATAAACAGCTACCTAGGCAGCATGTTCATGTCGTTCCTAAATGAGCTTTTATCTCTCTCCCCTCACCACAAATCAGATTCTTCTGAGGATTTCCCAGTACATTATCCTTTCCCCTGTGTAATTACCTTAACAAGCTCCAGCTGTTTTTATTCTCAGAAGGTTTACTCCCTGATATACAGCTGCCTACCCCCTTCGTAAGTGCAGGGCCTAAATAAGCTTTTTTCTCTGTTCCCTCACCACAATCCAGATTATTTTGGGGAGTTACCAGTACAGTAACCATACCAGGAAGTATATAATTTTAGCTACTGCTTTTCTTAATCTCAGTGGAGATATTTACTAATAAACAGCCACCTACGCAGCATGTTCATGTCGTTCCTAAATGAGCTTTTTTCTCTCTTCCCTCACCACAAATCAGATTCTTCTGAGGAGTTCCCAGTACATTATCCTTTCCCCTGGGTAATTACCTTAACAAGCTCCAGCTGTTTTTATTCTCAGAACGTTTACTCCCTGATATACAGCTGCCTACCCCCTTCGTAAGTGCAGGTCCTAAATGAGCTTTTTTCTCTGTTCCCTCACCACAATCCAGATTCTTTTGGGGAGTTACCAGTACAGTAACCATACCAGGAAGTATTTAATTTATTAAGCTACTGCTTTTCTTAATCTCAGTGGAGATATTTACTGATAAAGAGGTACGTATGCAGCATGTTTATGTCGTTCCTAAATGAGCTTTTTTCTCTCTCCCCTCACCACAAATCAGATTCTTCTGAGGAGTTCCCAGTACATTATCCTTTCCCCTGTGCAATTACTTTAACAAGCTCCAGCTGTTTTTATTCTCAGAAGGTTTACTCCCTGATATACAGCTGCCTACCCCCTTCGTAAGTGAAGGTCCTAAATGAGCATTTTACTCTGTTCCCTCACCACAATTCAGATTCTTTTGGGGAGTTACCAGTACAGTAACCATACCAGGAAGTACTTAATTTATTAAGCTACTGCATTTCTTAATCTCAGTGGAGATATTTACTGATAAACAGCTACCTACGCAGCATGTTCATGTCGTTCCTAAATGAGCTTTTATCTCTCTTCCCTCACCACAAATCAGATTTTTCTGAGGAGTTCCCAGTACATTATCCTTTCCCCTGTGTAATTACCTTAACAAGCTCCAGCTGTTTTTATTCTCAGAAGGTTTACTCCCTGATATACAGCTGCCTACCCCCTTCGTAAGTGCAAGTCCTAAATGAGCTTTTTTCTCTGTTCCCTCACCACAAACCAGATTCTTTTGGGGAGTTACCAGTACAGTAACCATACCAGGAAGTACTTAATTTATTAAGCTACTGCTTTTCTTAATCTCAATGGAGATATTTACTGATAAACAGCTACCTACGCAGCATGTTCATGTCGTTCCTAAATGAGCTTTTATCTTTCTCCCCTCACCACAAATCAGATTCTTCTGAGGATTTCCCAGTACATTACCCTTTCCCCTGTGTAATTACCTTAACAAGCTCCAGCTGTTTTTATTCTCAGAAGGTTTACTCCCTGATATACAGCAGCCTACCCCCTTCGTAAGGGCAGGTCCTAAATGAGCTTTTTTCTCTGTTCCCTCACCACAATCCAGATTCTTTTGGGGAGTTACCAGTACAGTAACCATTCCAGGAAGTACTTAATTTATTAAGCTACTGCTTTTCTTAATCTCAGTGGAGACAGCATGTTTATGTCGTTCCTAAATGAGCTTTTGTCTCTCTCCCCTCACCACAAATCAGATTCTTCTGAGGAGTTCCCAGTACATTACCCTTTCCCCTGTGTAATTACCTTAACAAGCTCCAGCTGTTTTCATTCTCAGAAGGTTTACTCCTGATATACAACTGCCTACCCCCTTCGTAAGTGCAGGTCCTAAATGAGCTTTTTTCTCTGTTCCCTCACCACAAACCAGATTCTTTTGGGGAGTTACCAGTACAGTAACCATACCAGGAGTTACTTAATTTATTAAGCTACTGCTTTTCTTAATCTCAGTGGAGATATTTACTGATAAACAGCTATGTACGCAGCATGTTCATGACGTTCTTAAATGAGATTTTATCTCTCTCCCCTCACCACAAATCAGATTCTTCTGAGGAGTTCCCAGTACATTATCCTTTCCCCTGTGTAATTACCTTAACAAGCTCCAGATGTTTTTATTCTCAGAAGGTTTACTCCCTCATATACAGCTGCCTACCCCCTTCGTAAGTGCAGGTCCTAAATGAGCTTTTTTCTCTGTTCCATTACCACAATCCACATTCTTTTGGGGAGTTACCAGTACAGTAACCATACCAGGAAGTATTTAAATTATTAAGCTACTGGTTTTCTTAATCTCAGTGGAGATATTTACTGATAAACAGCTACGTATGCAGCATGTTCATGTCGTTCCTAAATGATATTTTTTCTCTCTCCCCTCACCACAAATCAGATTCTTCTGAGGAGTTCCCAGTACATTATCCTTTCCCCTGTGTAATTACTTTAACAAGCTCCAGGTGTTTTTATTCTCAGAAGGTTTACTCCCTGATATACAGCTGCCTACCGCCTTCGTAAGTGCAGGTACTAAATGAGCATTTTTCTCTGTTCTCTCACCACAATCCAGATTCTTTTGGTTAGTTACTAGTACAGTAACCATACCAGGAAGTACTTAATTTATTAAGCTACTGCATTTCTTAATCTCAGTGGAGATATTTACTGATAAACTGCTACCTACGCAGCATGTTCATGTCGTTCCTAAATGAGCTTTTATCTCTCTCCCCTCACCACAAATCAGATTCTTCTGAGGAGTTCCCAGTAAATTATCCTTTCCCCTGTGTAATTACCTTAACAAGCTCCTGCTGTTTTTATTCTCAGAAGGTTTACTCCCTGATATACTGCTGCCTACCCCCTTCGTAAGTGCAGGTCCTAAATGAGCTTTTTTCTCTGTTCCCTCACCACAATCCAGATTCTTTTGGGGAGTTACCAGTACAGTAACCATACCAGGAATTACTTAATTTATTAAGCTACTGCTTTTCTTAATCTCAGTGCAGATATTTACTGATAAACTGCTACCTACGCAGCATGTTCATGTCGTTCCTAAATGAGAGTTTATCGCTCTCCCCTCACCACAAATCAGATTCTTCTGAGGAGTTCCCAGTACATTATCTTTTCCCCTGTGTAATTACCTTAACAAGCTCCAGCTGTTTTTATTCTCAGAATGTTTACTCCCTGATATACAGCTGCCTACCCCCTTCGTAAGTGCAGGTCCTAAATGAGCTTTTTTCTCTGTTCCCTCACCACAATCCAGATTCTTTTGGGGAGTTACCAGTACAGTAACCATACCAGGAAGTACTTAATTTATTAAGCTACTGCTTTTCTTAATCTCAGTGGTGTTATTTACTGATAAACAGCTACCTAGGCAGCATGTTCATGTCGTTCCTAAATGAGCTTTTATCTCTCTCCCCTCACCACAAATCAGATTCTTCTGAGGATTTCCCAGTACATTATCCTTTCCCCTGTGTAATTACCTTAACAAGCTCCAGCTGTTTTTTTTCTCAGAAGGTTTACTCCCTGATATACAGCTGCCTACCCCCTTCGTAAGTGCAGGTCCTAAATGAGCTTTTTTCTCTGTTCCCTCACCACAATCCAGATTCTTTTGGGGAGTTACCAGTACAGTAACCATACCAGGAAGTATTTAATTTATTAAGCTACTGCTTTTCTTAATCTCAGTGGAGATATTTACTGATAAACAGGTACGTATGCAGCATGTTCATGTCGTTCCTAAATGAGCTTTTTTCTCTCTCCCCTCACCACAAATCAGATTCTTCTGAGGAGTTCCCAGTACATTATCCTTTCCCCTGTGCAATTACTTTAACAAGCTCCAGCTGTTTTTATTCTCAGAAGGTTTACTCCCTGATATACAGCTGCCTACCCCCTTCGTAAGTGCAGGTCCTAAATGAGCATTTTACTCTGTTCCCTCACCACAATTCAGATTCTTTTGGGGAGTTACCAGTACAGTAACCATACCAGGAAGTACTTAATTTATTAAGCTACTGCATTTCTTAATCTCAGTGGAGATATTTACTGATAAACAGCTACCTACGCAGCATGTTCATGTCGTTCCTAAATGAGCTTTTATCTCTCTTCCCTCACCACAAATCAGATTTTTCTGAGGAGTTCCCAGTACATTATCCTTTCCCCTGTGTAATTACCTTAACAAGCTCCAGCTGTTTTTATTCTCAGAAGGTTTACTCCCTGATATACAGCTGCCTACCCCCTTCGTAAGTGCAAGTCCTAAATGAGCTTTTTTCTCTGTTCCCTCACCACAAACCAGATTCTTTTGGGGAGTTACCAGTACAGTAACCATACCAGGAAGTACTTAATTTATTAAGCTACTGCTTTTCTTAATCTCAATGGAGATATTTACTGATAAACAGCTACCTACGCAGCATGTTCATGTCGTTTCTAAATGAGCTTTTATCTTTCTCCCCTCACCACAAATCAGATTCTTCTGAGGATTTCCCAGTACATTACCCTTTCCCATGTGTAATTACCTTAACAAGCTCCAGCTGTTTTTATTCTCAGAAGGTTTACTCCCTGATATACAGCTGCCTACCCCCTTCGTAAGTGCAGGTCCTAAATGAGCTTTTTTCTCTGTTCCCTCACCACAATCCAGATTCTTTTGGGGAGTTACCAGTACAGTAACCATACCAGGAAGTACTTAATTTATTAAGCTACTGCTTTTCATAATCTCAGTGGAGACAGCATGTTTATGTCGTTCCTAAATGAGCTTTTGTCTCTCTCCCCTCACCACAAATCAGATTCTTCTGAGGAGTTCCCAGTACATTACCCTTTCCCCTGTGTAATTACCTTAACAAGCTCCAGCTGTTTTTATTCTCAGAAGGTTTACTCCTGGTATACAACTGCCTACCCCCTTCGTAAGTGCAGGTCCTAAATGAGCTTTTTTCTCTGTTCCCTCACCACAAACCAGATTCTTCTAGGGAGTTACGTGTACAGTAACCATACCAGGAGTTACTTAATTTATTAAGCTACTGCTTTTCTTAATCTCAGTGGAGATATTTACTGATAAACAGCTATGTACGCAGCATGTTCATGACGTTCTTAAATGAGATTTTATCTCTCTCACCTCACCACAAATCAGATTCTTCTGAGGAGTTCCCAGTACATTATCCTTTCCCCTGTGTAATTACCTTAACAAGCTCCAGCTGTTTTTATTCTCTGAAGATTTACTCCCTGATATACAGCTGCCTACCCCCTTCGTAAGTGCAGGTCCTAACGAGCTTTTTTCTCTGTTCCCTCACCACAATCCAGATTCTTTTGGGGAGTTACCAGTACAGTAACCATACCAGGAAGTACTTAATTTATTAAGCTACTGCTTTTCTTAATCTCAGTGGTGATATTTACTGATAAACAGCTACCTAGGCAGCATGTTCATGTCGTTCCTAAATGAGCTTTTATCTCTCTCCCCTCACCACAAATCAGATTCTTCTGAGGAGTTCCCAGTACATTATCCTTTCCCCTGTGTAATTACCTTAACAAGCTCCAGCTGTTTTTATTCTCAGAAGGTTTACTCCCTGATATACAGCTGCCTACCCCCTTCGTAAGTGAAGGGCCTAAATGAGCTTTTTTCTCTGTTCCCTCACCACAATCCAGATTATTTTGGGGAGTTACCAGTACAGTAACCATACCAGGAAGTATATAATTTATTAAGCTACTGCTTTTCTTAATCTCAGTGGAGATATTTACTAATAAACAGCTACCTACGCTGCATGTTCATGTCGTTCCTAAATGAGCTTTTTTCTCTCTTCCCTCACCACAAATCAGATTCTTCTGAGGAGTTCCAGTACATTATCCTTTCCCCTGTGTAATTACCTTAACAAGCTCCAGCTGTTTTTATTCTCAGAACGTTTACTCCCTGATATACAGCTGCCTACCCCCTTCGTAAGTGCAGGTCCTAAATGAGCTTTTTTCTCTGTTCCCTCACCACAATTCAGATTCTTTTGGGGAGTTACCAGTACAGTAACCATACCAGGAAGTATTTAATTTATTAAGCTACTGCTTTTCTTAATCTCAGTGGAGATATTTACTGATAAACAGCTACGTATGCAGCATGTTCATGTCGTTCCTAAATGAGCTTTTTCTCTCTCCCCTCACCACAAATCAGATTCTTCTGAGGAATTCCCAGTACATTATCCTTTCCCCTGTGCAATTACTTTAACAAGCTCCAGCTGTTTTTATTCTCAGAAGGTTTACTCCCTGATATACAGCTGCCTACCCCCTTCGTAAGTGCAGGTCCTAAATGAGCATTTTACTCTGTTCCCTCACCACAATCCAGATTCTTTTGGGGAGTTACCAGTACAGTAACCATACCAGGAAGTACTTAATTTATTAAGCTACTGCATTTCTTAATCTCAGTGGCGATATTTACTGATAAACAGCTACCTACGCAGCATGTTCATGTCGTTCCTAAATGAGCTTTTATCTCTCTTCCCTCACCACAAATCAGATTTTTCTGAGGAGTTCCCAGTAAATTATCCTTTCCCCTGTGTAATGACCTTAACAAGCTCCAGCTGTTTTTATGCTCAGAAGGTTTACTCCCTGATATACAGCTGCCTACCCCCTTCGTAAGTGCAGTTCCTAAATGAGCTTTTTTCTCTGTTCCCTCACCACAATCCAGGTTCTTTTGGGGAGTTACCAGTACAGTAACCATACCAAGAAGTACTTAATTTATTAAGCTACTGCTTTTCTTAATCTCAGTGGAGACAACATGTTCATGTCGTTCCTAAATGAGCTTTTGTCTCTCTCCCCTCACCACAAATCAGATTCTTCTGACGAGTTCCCAGTACATTATCCTTTCCCCTGTGTAATTACCTTAAGAAGCTCCAGCTGTTTTTATTCTCAGAAGGGTTACTCCCTGATATACAGCTGCCTACCCCCTTCGTAAGTGCAGGTCCTAAATGAGCTTTTTTCTCTGTTCCCTCACCACAAACCAGATTCTTTTGGGGAGTTACCAGTACAGTAACCATACCAGGAAGTACTTAATATATTAAGCTACTGCTTTTCTTAATCACAATGGAGATATTTACTGATAAACAGCTACCTACGCAGCATGTTCATGTCGTTCCTAAATGAGCTTTTATCTTTCTCCCCTCACCACAAATCAGATTCTTCTGAGGATTTCCCAGTACATTACCCTTTCCCCTGTGTAATTACCTTAACAAGCTCCAGCTGTTTTTATTCTCAGAAGGTTTACTCCCTGATATACAGCTGCCTACCCCCTTCGTAAGTGCAGGTCCTAAATGAGCTTTTTTCTCTGTTCCCTCACCACAATCCAGATTCTTTTGGGGAGTTACCAGTACAGTAACCATACCAGGAAGTACTTAATTTATTAAGCTACTGCTTTTCTTAATCTCAGTGGAGACAGCATGTTCATGTCGTTCCTAAATGAGCTTTTGTCTCTCTCCCCTCACCAAAAATCAGATTCTTCTGAGGAGTTCCCAGTACATTACCCTTTCCCCAGTGTAATTACCTTAACAAGCTCCAGCTGTTTTTATTCTCAGAAGGTTTACTCCCTGATATACAGCTGCCTACCCCCTTCGTAAGTGCAGGTACTAAATGAGCTTTTTTCTCTGTTCCCTCACCACAATCCAGATTCTTTTGGGGAGTTACCAGTACAGTAACCATACCAGGAGTTACTTAATTTATTAAGCTACTGCTTTTCTTAATCTCAGTGGAGATATTTACTGATAAACAGCTATGTACGCACCATGTTCATGCCGTTCTTAAATGAGATTTTATCTCTCTCCCCTCACCACAAATCAGATTCTTCTGAGGAGTTCCCAGTACATTATCCTTTCCCCTTTGTAATTACCTTAACAAGCTCCAGC
This sequence comes from Perognathus longimembris pacificus, assembly GCF_023159225.1. Lineage (NCBI taxonomy): Eukaryota > Metazoa > Chordata > Mammalia > Rodentia > Heteromyidae > Perognathus > Perognathus longimembris. Next base: position 59,387 of record NW_025957642.1, read on the forward strand.
TGTTTTTATTCTCAGAAGGTGTACTCCCTCATATACAGCTGCCTACCCCCTTCGTAAGTGCAGGTCCTAAATGAGCTTTTTTCTCTGTTCCCTCACCACAATCCAGATTCTTTTGGGGAGTTACCAGTACAGTAACCATACCAGGAAGAATTTAATTTATTAAGCTACTGCTTTTCTTAATCTCAGTGGAGATATTTACTGATAAACAGCTACGTATGCAGCACGTTCATGTCGTTCCTAAATGAGATTTTTTCTCTCTCAGCTCACCACAAATCAGATTCTTCTGAGGAGTTCCCCACTACATTATCCTTTCCCCTGTGTAATTACATTAACAAGCGCCAGTTGTTTTTATTCTCAGAAGGTTTACTCCCTGATATACAGCTGCCTACCCCCTTCGTAAGTGCAGGTCCTAAATGAGCATTTTTCTCTGATCCCTCACCACAATCCAGATTCTTTTGGGGAGTTACCAGTACAGTAACCATACCAGGAAGTACTTAATTTATTAAGCTACTGCATTTCTTAATCTGAGTGGAGATATTTACTGATAAACAGCTACCTACGCAGCATGTTCATGTCGTTCCTAAATGAGCTTTTATCTCTCTCCCCTCACCACAAATCAGATTCTTCTGAGGAGTTCCCAGTAAATTATCCTTTCCCCTGTGTAATTACCTTAACAAGCTCCTGCTGTTTTTAATCTCAGAAGGTTTACTCCCTCATATACAGCTGCCTACCCCCTTCGTAAGTGCAGGTCCTAAATGAGCTTTTTTCTCTGTTCCCTCACCACAATCCAGATTCTTTTGGGGAGTTACCAGTACAGTAACCATACCAGGAAGTACTTAATTTATTAAGCTACTGCTTTTCTTAATCTCAGTGGAGATATTTACTGATAAACAGCTACCTACGCAGCATGTCATGTCGTTCCTAAATGAGCGTTTATCGCTCTCCCCTCACCACAAATCAGATTCTTCTGAGGAGTTCCCAGTACATTATCTTTTCCCCTGTGTAATTACCTTAACAAGCTCCAGCTGTTTTTATTCTCTGAAGATTTACTCCCTGATATACAGCTGCCTACCCCCTTCGTAAGTGCAGGTCCTAATGAGCTTTTTTCACTGTTCCCTCACCACAATCCAGATTCTTTTGGGGAGTTACCAGTACAGTAACCATACCAGGAAGTACTTAATTTATTAAGCTACTGCTTTTCTTAATCTCAGTGGAGATATTTACTGATAAACAGCTACGTACGCAGCATGTTCATGTCGTTCCTAAATGAGCTTTTTTCTCTCTCCCCTCACCACAAATCAGATTCTTCTGAGGAGTTCCCAGTACATTATCCTTTCCCCTGTGTAATTACCTTAACAAGCTCCAGCTGTTTTTATTCTCAGAAGGTTTACTCCCTGATATACAGCTGCCTACCCCCTTCGTAAGTGCAGGTCCTAAATGAGCTTTTTTCTCTGTTCCCTCACCACAATCCAGATTCTTTGGGGGAGTTACCAGTACAGTAACCATACCAGGAAGTATTTAATTTATTAAGCTACTGCTTTTCTTAATCCCAGTGGAGATATTTACTGATAAACAGCTACCTACACAGCATGTTCATGTCGTTCCTAAATGAGCTTTTATCTCTCTCCCCTCACCACAAATCAGATTCTTCTGAGGAGTTCCCAGTACATTATCCTTTCCCCTGTGTAATTACCTTAACAAGCTCCAGCTGTTTTTATTCTCAGAAGGTTTACTCCCTGATATACAGCTGCCTACCCCCTTCGTAAGTGCAGGTCTAAATGAGCTTTTTTTCTCTGTTCCCTCACCACAATCCAGATTCTTTTGGGGAGTTACCATTACAGTAACCATACCAGGAAGTACTTAATTTATTAAGCTACTGCTTTTCTTAATCTCAGTGGAGATATTTACTGATAAACCGCTACCTACGCAGCATGTTCATGACGTTCCTAAATGAGCTTTTATCTCTCTCCCCTCACCACAAATCAGATTATTCTGAGGAGTTCCCAGTACATTATCCTTTCCTCTGGGTAATTACCTTAACAAGCTCCAGCTGTTTTTATTCTCAGAAGGTTTACTCCCTGATATACAGCTGCCTACCCCCTTCGTAAGTGCAGGTCCTAAATGACCTTTTTTCTCTGTTCCCTCACCACAATCCAGATTCTTTTGGGGAGTTACCAGTACAGTAACCATACCAGGAAGTACTTAATTTATTAAGCTACTGCTTTTCTTAATCTCAGTGGAGATATTTACTGATAAACAGCTACCTACGCAGCATGTTCATGTCGTTCCTAAATGAGCTTTTATCTCTCTGCCCTCACCACAAATCAGATTCTTCTGAGGAGTTCCCAGTACATTATCCTTTCCCCTGTGTAATTACCTTAACAAGCTCCAGCTGTTTTTATCCTCAGGTTTACTCCCTGATATAGAGCTGCCTACCCCCTTCGTAAGTGCAGGTCCTAAATGAGCTTTTTCTCTGTTCCCTCACCACAATCCAGATTCTTTTGGGGAGTTACCAGTACAGTAACCGTACCAGGAAGTACTTAATTTATTAAGCTACTGCTTTTCTTAATCTCAGTGGAGATATTTACTGATAAACAGCTACCTACGCAGCATGTTCATGTCGTTCCTAAATGAGCTTTTATCTCTCTCCCCTCACCACAAATCAGATTCTTCTGAGGAGTTCCCAGTACATTATCCTTTCCCCTGTGTAATTACCT
>NW_025957643.1:0-25877 GCF_023159225.1 Perognathus longimembris pacificus
GTAGCTTAATAAATTAAGTAGTTCCTGGTATGGATACTGTACTTGTAACTTCCCAAAAGAATCTGGATTGTGGTGAGGGAACAGAGATAAAAGCTCATTTAGGACCTGCACTTATGAAGGGGGTAGGCAGCAGTATGTCAAGGAGTAAACCTTCTGAGAATAAAAACAGCTGGAGCTTGTTAAGGTAATTACACAGGGGAAAGGATAATGTACTGAGAACTCCTCAGAAGAATCTGATTTGTGGTGAGGGGAGAGAGATAAAAGCTCATTTAGGAACGACATGAACATGCTGCGTACGTAGCTGTTTTATCAGTAAATATCTCCACTGAGATTAAGAAAAGCAGTAGCTTAATAAATTAAGTACTTCCTGGTATGGTTACTGTACTGGTAACTCCCCAAAAGAATCTGGATTGTGGTGAGGGAACAGAGAAAAAAGCTCATTTAGAACCTGCCCTTACGAAGGGGGTAGGCAGCTGTATATCAGGGAGTAAACCTTCTGAGAATAAAAACAGCTGGAGCTTGTTAAGGTAATTACACAGGGGAAATTATAAAGTACTGGGAACTCCTCAGAAGAATCTGATTTGTGGTGAGGGGATAGAGAAAGCTCATTTAGGAACGACATGAACATGCTGCGTAGGTAGCTGTTTATCAGTAAATATCTCGACTGAGATTAAGAAATGCAGTAGCTTAATAAATTAAGTACTTCCTGGTATGGTTACTGTACTGGTAACTCCCAAAAAGAATCTTGATTGTGGTGAGGGAACAGAGAAAAAAGCTCATTTAGGACCTGCACTGACGAAGGGGGTAGGCAGCTGTATATCAGGGAGGTAAACCTTCTGAGAATAAAAACAGCTGGAGATTGTTAAGGTAATTACACAGGGGAAATTATAAAGTACTGGGAACCCCTCAGAAGAATCTGATTTGTGGTGAGGGGAGAGAGATAAAAGCTCATTTAGGAACGACATGAACATGCTGCGTATGTAGCTGTTTATCAGTAAATATCTCCACTGAGATTAACGAAAAGCAGTAGCTTAATAAATTAAGTACTTCCTGGTATGGTTACTGTACTGGTAACTCCCCAAAAGAATCTGGATTGTGGTGAGGGAACAGAGAAAAAAGCTCATTTAGGACCTGCTCTTACGAAGGGGGTAGGCAGCTGTATATCAGGGAGTAAACCTTCTGAGAATAAAAACAGCTGGAGCTTGTTAAGGTAATTACACAGGGGAAAGGATAATGTACTGGGAACTCCTCAGAAGAATCTGATTTGTGGTGAGGGGAGAGAGATAAAAGCTCATTTAGGAACGACATGAACATGCTGCGTAGGTAGCTGTTTATCAGTAAATATCTCCACTGAGATTAAGAAATGCAGTAGCTTAATAAACTAAGTACTTCCTGGTATGTTTACCGTACTGGAAACTCCCCAAAAGAATCTGGATTGTGGTGAGGGTAGAGAGAAAAAGCTCATTTAGGACCTGCACTTACGAAGGGGGTAGGCAGCTGTATATCAGTGAGTAAACCTTCTGAGAATAAAAATAGCCTGAGCTTGTTAAGGTAATTACACAGGGGAAAGGATAATGTACTGGGAACTCCTCAGAAGAATCTGATTTGTGGTGAAGGGAGAGAGATAAAAGCTCATTTAGGAACGACATGAACATGCTGCGTAGGTAGCTGTTTATCAGTAAATATCTCCACTGAGATTAAGAAAAGCAGTAGCTTAATAAATTAAGTAATTCCTGGTATGGTTACTGTACTGGTAACTCCCCAAAAGAATCTGGATTGTGGTGAGGGAACAGAGAAAAAAGCTCATTTAGGTCCTGCAATTTCGAAGGGGGTAGGCAGCTGAATATCAGGGAGTAAACCTTCTGAGAATAAAAAAGCTGGAGCTTGTTAAGGTAATTACACAAGGGAAATTATAAAATACTGGGAACTCCTCAGAAGAATCTGATTTGTGGTGAGGGGAGAGAGATAAAAGCTTATTTAGGAACGACATGAACATGCTGCGTAGGTAGCTGTTTATCAGTAAATATCTCCACTGAGATTAAGAAAAGCAGTAGCTTAATAAATTAAGTACTTCATGGTATGGTTACTGTACTGGTAACTCCCCAAAAGAATCTGGATTGTGGTGAGGGAACAGAGAAAAAAGCTCATTTAGGACCTGCACTTACGAAGGGGGTAGGCAGCTGTATATCAGGGAGTAAACCTTCTGAGAATAAAAACAGCTGGAGCTTGTTAAGGTAATTACACAGGGGAAATTATAAAGTACTGGGAACTCCTCAGAAGAATCTGATTTGTGGTGACGGGAGAGAGATAAAAGCTCATTTAGGAACGACATGAACATGCTGCGTAGGTAGCTGTTTATCAGTAAATATCTCCACTGAGATTAAGAAAAGCAGTAGCTTAATAAATTAAGTACTTCCTGGTATGGTTACTGTACTGGTAACTCCCCAAAAGAATCTGGATTGTGGTGAGGGAACAGAGAAAAAAGCTCATTTAGGACCTGCACTTATGAAGGGGGTAGGCAGCAGTATATCAGGAGTAAACCTTCTGAGAATAAAAACAGCTGGAGCTTGTTAAGGTAATTACACAGGGGAAAGGATAATGTACTGGGAACTCCTCAGAAGAATCTGATTTGTGGTGAGGGGAGAGAGATAAAAGCTCATTTAGGAACGACAAGAACATGCTGCTTAGGTAGCTGTTTATCAGGAAATATATCCACTGAGATTAAGAAAAGCAGTAGCTTAATAAATTAAGTACTTCCTGGTATGGTTACTGTACTGGTAACTCCCCAAAAGAATCTGGATTGTGGTGAGGGTAGAGAGAAAAAAAGCTCATTTAGGTCCTGCACTTACGAAGGGGGTAGGCAGCTGTATATCAGTGAGTAAACCTTCTGAGAATAAAAACAGCTGGAGCTTGTTAAGGTAATTACACAGGGGAAAGGATAATGTACTGGGAACTCCTCAGAAGAATCTGATTTGTGGTGAAGGGAGAGAGAAAAAAGCTCATTTAGGAACGACCTGAACATGCTGCGTAGGTAGCTGTTTATCAGTAAATATCTCCACTGAGATTAAGAAAAGCAGTAGCTTAATAAATTAAGTACTTCCTGGTATGGGTACTGTACTGGTAACTCCCCAAAAGAATCTGGATTGTGGTGAGGGAACAGATAAAAAAGCTCATTTAGGACCTGCACTTACGAAGGGGGTAGGCAGCTGTATATCAGGGAGTAAACCTTCTGAGAATAAAAACAGCTGAAGCTTGTTAAGGTAATTACACAGGGGAAAGGATAAAGTACTGGGAATTCCTCAGAAGAATCTGATTTGTGGTGAGGGGAGAGAGATTAAAGCTCATTTTGGAACGACATATACATGCTGGGTAGGTAGCTGTTGATCAGTAAATATCTCCACTGAGATTAAGAAAAGCAGTAGCTAAATAAATTAAGTACTTCCTGGTATGGTTACTGTACTGGTAACTCCCCAAAAGAATCTAGATTGTGGTGAGGGAAAAGAGAAAAAAGCTCATTTAGGACCTGCACTTACGAAGGGGGTAGGCAGCTGTATATCAGGGAGTAAACCTTCTGAGAATAAAAACAGCTGGATCTTGTTAAGGTAATTACACAGGGGAAATTATAAAGTACTGGGAACTCCTCTGAAGAATCTGATTTGTGGTGAGGGGAGAGAGATAAAAGCTCATTTAGGAACGACATGAACATGCTGCGTAGGTAGCTGTTTATCAGTAAATATCTCCACTGAGATTAAGAAAAGCAGTAGCTAAATAAATTAAGTACTTCCTGGTATGGTTACTGTACTGGTAACTCCCCAAAAGAATCTAGATTGTGGTGAGGGAAAAGAGAAAAAAGCTCATTTAGGACCTGCACTTACGAAGGGGGGTAGGCAGCTGTATATCAGGGAGTAAACCTTCTGAGAATAAAAACAGCTGGATCTTGTTAAGGTAATTACACAGGGGAAATTATAAAGTACTGGGAACTCCTCTGAAGAATCTGATTTGTGGTGAGGGGAGAGAGATAAAAGCTCATTTAGGAACGACATGAACATGCTGCATAGGTAGCTGTTTATCAGTAAATATCTCCACTGAGATTAAGAAAAGCAGTACTTAATAAATTAAGTACTTCCTGGTATGGTTACTGTACTGGTAACTCCCCAAAAGAATCTGGATTGTGGTGAGGGAACAGAGAATAAAGCTCATTTAGGACCTGCACTGACGAAGGGGGTAGGCAGCTGTATATCAGGGAGTAAACCTTCTGAGAATAAAAACAGCTGGAGCTTGTTAAGGTAAATACACAGGGGAAATTATAAAGTACTGGGAACTCCTCAAAAGAATCTGATTTGTGGTGAGGGGAGAGATATAAATCTCATTTAGGAACGACATGAACATGCTGCGTAGGTAGCTGTTTATCAGTAAATATCTCCACTGAGATTAAGAAAAGCAGTAGCTTAATAAATTAAGTACTTCCTGGTATGGTTACTGTACTGGGAACTCCCCAAAAGAATCTGGATTGTGGTGAGGGAACAGAGAAAAAAGCTCATTTAGGACCTGCACTTACGACGGGTATAGGCAACTGTATATCAGGGAGTAAACCTTCTGAGAATAAAAATAGATGGAGTTTGTTAAGGTAATTACACAGGGGAAAGGATAATGTACTGGGAACTACTCAGAAGAATCTGATTTGTGGTGAAGAGAGAGAGATAAAAGCTCATTTAGGAATGACATGAACATGCTGCGTAGGTAGCTGTTTATAAGTAAATATCTCCACTGAGATTAAGAAAAGCAGTAGCTTAATAAATTAAGTAGTTCCTGGTATGGTTACTCTACTGGTAACTCCCCAAAAGAATCTGGATTGTGGTGAGGGAACAGAGAAAAAAGCTCATTTAGGTCCTGCACTTTCGAAGGGGGTACGCAGCTGTATATCAGGGAGTAAACCTTCTGAGAATAATAACAGCTGGAGCTTGTTAAGGTAATTACACAGGGGAAATTATAAAGTACTTGAAACTCCTCAGAAGAATCTGATTTGTGGTGAAGGGAGAGAGATAAAAGCTCATTTAAGAACGACATGAACATGCTGCGTAGGTAGCTGTTTATCAGTAAATATCTCCACTGAGTTTAAGAAAAGCAGTAGCTTAATAAATTAAGTACTTCATGGTATGGTTACTGTACTGGTAACTCCCCAAAAGAATCTGGATTGTGGTGAGGGAACAGAGAAAAAAGCTCATTTAAGACCTGCACTTACGAAGGGGGTAGGCAGCTGTATATCATGGAGTAAACCTTCTGAGAATAATAACAGCTGGAGCTTGTTAAGGTAATTACACAGGGGAAAGGATAATGTACTGAGAACTCCTCAGAAGAATCTGATTTGTGGTGAAGGGAGAGAGATAAAAGCTCATTTAGGAACGACATGAACATACTGCTTAGGTAGCTGTTTATCAGTAAATATCTCCACTGAGATTAAGAAAAGCAGTAGCTTAATAAATTAAGTACTTCCTGGTATGGTTACTGTACTGGTAACTCCCCAAAAGAATCTGGATTGTGGTGAGGGAACAGAGAAAAAAGCTCATTTAGGAAATGCACTTACGAAGGGGGTAGGCTTCTGTATATCAGGGAGTAAACCTTCTGAGAATAAAAACAGCTGGAGCTTTTTAAGGTAATTACACAGGGGAAATTATAAAGTACTGGGAACTCCTCAGAAGAATCTTGTTTGTGGTGAGGGGAGAGAGATAAAAGCTCATTTATGAACGACATGAACATGCTGCGTAGGTAGCTGTTTATCAGTAAATATCTCCACTGAGATTAAGAAAAGCAGTAGCTTAATAAATTAAGTACTTCCTGGTATGGTTACTGTACTGGTAACTCCCCAAAAGAATCTGGATTGTGGTGAGGGAACAGAGAAAAAAGCTCATTTAGGACCTGCACTTTCGAAGGGGGTAGGCAGCTGTATATCAGGGAGTAAACCTTCTGAGAATAAAAACAGCTGGAGCTTGTTAAGGTAATTACACAGGGGAAATTATAAAGTACTGGGAACTCCTCAGAAGAATCTGATTTGTGGTGAGGGGAGAGAGATAAAAGCTCATTTAGGAACGACATGAACATGCTGCGTAGGTAGCTGTTTATCAGTAAATATCTCCACTGAGATTAAGAAAAGCAGTAGCTTAATAAATTAAGTACTTCCTGGTATGGTTACTGTACTGGTAACTCCCCAAAAGAATCTGGATTGTGGTGAGGGAACAGAGAAAAAAGCTCATTTACGACCTGCACTTACGAAGGGGGTCGGCAGCTGTATATCAGGGAGTAAACCTTCTGAGAATAAAAACAGCTGGAGTTTGTTAAGGTAATTACACAGGGGAAATTATAAAGTACTGGGAAATCCTCAGAAGAATGTGATTTGTGGTGACGGGAGAGAGATAAAAGCTCATTTAGGAACGACATGAACATGCTGCGTAGGTAGCTGTTTATCAGTAAATATCTCCACTGAGATTAAGAAAAGCAGTAGCTTAATAAATTAAGTACTTCCTGGTATGGTTACTGTACTGGTAACTCCCCAAAAGAATCTGGATTGTGGTGAGGGAACAGAGAAAAAAGCTCATTTAGAACCTGCACTTACGAAGGGGGTAGGCAGCTGTATATCAGGGAGTAAACCTTCTGAGAATAAAAACAGCTGGAGCTTGTTAAGGTAATTACACAGGGGAAAGGATAATGTACTGGGAACTCCTCAGAAGAATCTGATTTGTGGTGAGGGGAGAGAGATAAAAGCTCATTTAGGAACGACATGAACATGCTGCGTAGGTAGCTGTTTATCAGTAAATATCTCCACTGAGATTAAGAAAAGCAGTAGCTTAATAAATTAAGTACCTTCCTGCTATGGTTACTGTACTGGTAACTCCCCAAAAGAATCTGGATTGTGGTGAGGGAACAGAGAAAAAAGCTCATTTAGGACCTGCACTGACGAAGGGGGTAGGCAACTGTATATCAGGAAGTAAACCATCTGAGAATAAAAACAGCTGGAGCTTATTAAGGTAATTACACAGGGGAAATTATAAAGTACTGGCAACTCCTCAGAAGAATCTGATTTGTGGTGAGGGGAGAGAGATAAAAGCTCATTTAGGAACGACATGAACATGCTGCCTACGTAGATGTTTATCACTAAATTTCTCCACTGAGATTAAGAAAAGCAGTAGCTTAATAAATTAAGTACTTCCTGGTATGGTTACTGTACTGGTAACTCCCCAAAAGAATCTGGATTGTGGTGAGGGAACAGAGAAAAAAGCTCATTTAGGACCTGCACTTACGAAGGGGGTAGGCAGCTGTATATCAGGGAGTAAACCTTCTGAGAATAAAATGTAAAGTGGAGAAAGCGAGAGCGCGCGAATGCACTCAAGCAAACACAAACAGCACAGCACGATGCGTATTTTTTTTAAATTGACAAAATAAATCAAAAATAAATCAAAAATAAAAATAAGTGGAAAAAGCGAGAGTGCGCGAGCACACAGGAGCAAAGACAACTGGCGCAGCTTGATGCGTACTAAAAAAAATAATAAATAGACAACTGGTCGACCTCATTAGAAATAAAAACCCAAAAGACTAGATAGACAAACAAACAAACACATAAATGTGGAGAAAAGGGCAGTGCGCGCAGGAGCAAAGGTAAACAGCAGACAGACCTGAATCCTTATCTTTACAAGGTCGACCTCAGAACTTTGTTCAGTTTGTCTCAGTGACAGATAATGGAAGGAAGGGCAGGCAACTGGTCGACTTCATTTAAATAAACAAATAAAAAATAAGATAAACTCTCAGGAATAGATAAATAATAACAAAAAAATTGTAAAGTGGAGAAAGCGAGAGCGCGCGAATGCACTCAAGCAAACACAAACAGCACAGCACGATGCGTATTTTTTTTTAAATTGACAAAATAAATCAAAAATAATAATAAGTGGAAAAGGCGAGAGTGCGCGAGCACACAGGAGCAAAGACAAGCAGCGCAGCTTGATGCGTAGTAAAAAAAATAATAAATAGACAACTGGTCGACCTCATTAGAAATAAAAACCCAAAAGATTAGATAGACAAACAAACAAACACATAAGAGTGGAGAGAAGTGCAGTGCGCCCAGGAGCAAACGTAAACAGCAGACAGACCTGAATCCTTATCTTTATAAGGTCGACCTCAGAACTTTGTTCAGTTGGTCTCAGTGACAGATAATGGAAGGAAGGGCAGGCAACTGGTCGACTTCATTTAAATAAACAAATAAAATTAAGATAAACTCTCAGGAATAGATAAATAATAACAAAAAAATTGTAAAGTGGAGAAAGCGAGAGCGCGCGAATGCACTCAAGCAAACACAAACAGCACAGCACGATGCGTATTTTTTTTAAATTGTCAAAATAAATCAAAAATAATAATAAGTGGAAAAGGCGAGAGTGCGCGAGCACACAGGAGCAAAGACAAGCAGCGCAGGTTGATGCGTAGTAAAAAAAATAATAAATAGACAACTGGTCGACCTCATTAGAAATAAAAACCCAAAAGATTACATAGACAAACAAACAAACACATAAATGTGGAGAGAAGGGCAGTGCGCGCAGGAGCATAGGTAAACAGCAGACAGACCTGAATCCTTATCTTTAAAAGGTCGACCTCAGAACTTTGTTCAGTTTGTCTCGGTGACGGATAATGGAAGGAAGGGCAGGCAACTGGTCGACTTCATTTAAATAAACAAATAAAAAATAAGATAAACTCTCAGGAATAGATAAATAATAACAAAAAAATTGTAAAGTGGAGAAAGCGAGAGCGCGCGAATGCACTCAAGCAAACACAAACAGCACAGCACGATGCGTATTTTTTTTAATTGACAAAATAAATCAAAAATAAAAATAAGTGGAAAAGGCGAGAGTGCGCGAGCACACAGGAGCAAAGACAAGCAGCGCAGCTTTATGCGTAGTAAAAAAAATAATAAATAGACAACTGGTCCACCTCATTAGAAATAAAAACCCAAAAGATTAGATAGACAAACAAACAAACACATAATTGTGGAGAGAAGGGCAGTGCGCGCAGGAGCAAAGGTAAACAGCAGACAGACCTGAATCCTTATCTTTACAAGGTCGACCTCAGAACTTTGTTCAGTTTGTCTCGGTGAAGGATAATGGAAGGAAGGGCAGGCAACTGGTCGACTTCATTTAAATAAACAAATAAAAAATAAGATAAACTCTCAGGAATAGATAAATAATAACAAAAAAATTGTAAAGTGGAGAAAGCGAGAGCGCGCGAATGCACTCAAGCAAACACAAACAGCACAGCACGATGCGTATTTTTTTTTAAATTGACAAAATAAATCAAAAATAAAAATAAGTGGAAAAGGCGAGAGTGCGCGAGCACACAGGAGCAAAGACAAGCAGCGCAGCTTGATGCGTAGTAAAAAAAATAATAAATAGACAACTGGTCGACCTCATTAGAAATAAAAACCCAAAAGATTAGATAGACAAACAAACAAACACATAAATGTGGAGAGAAGGGCAGTGCGCGCAGGAGCAAAGGTAAACAGCAGACAGACCTGAATCCTTATCTTTACAAGGTCGACCTCAGAACTTTGTTCAGTTTGTCTCGGTGACGGATAATGGAAGGAAGGGCAGGCAACTGGTCGACTTCATTTAAATAAACAAATAAAAAATAAGATAAACTCTCAGGAATAGATAAATAATAACAAAAAAATTGTAAAGTGGAGAAAGCGAGAGCGCGCGAATGCACTCAAGCAAACACAAACAGCACAGCACGATGCGTATTTTTTTTAAAATTGACAAAATAAATCAAAAATAAATCAAAAATAAAAAAAAGTGGAAAAGGCGAGAGTGCGCGAGCACACAGGAGCAAAGACAAGCAGCGCAGCTTGATGCGTAGTAAAAAAAATAATAAATAGACAACTGGTCGACCTCATTAGAAATAAAAACCCAAAAGATTAGATAGACAAACAAACAAACACATAAATGTGGAGAGAAGGGCAGTGCGCGCAGGAGCAAAGGTAAACAGCAGACAGACCTGAATCCTTATCTTTACAAGGTCGACCTCAACTTTGTTCAGTTTGTCTCGGTGACGGATAATGGAAGGAAGGGCAGGCAACTGGTCGACTTCATTTAAATAAACAAATAAAAAATAAGATAAACTCTCAGGAATAGATAAATAATAACAAAAACATTGTAAAGTGGAGAAAGCGAGAGCGCGCGAATGCACTCAAGCAAACACAAACAGCACAGCACGATGCGTATTTTTTTTTAAATTGACAAAATAAATCAAAAATAAATCAAAAATAAAAAAAAGTGGAAAAGGCGAGTGTGCGCGAGCACACAGGAGCAAAGACAAGCAGCGCAGCTTGATGCGTATTAAAAAAAATAATAAATAGACAACTGGTCGACCTCATTAGAAATAAAAACCCAAAAGATTAGATAGACAAACAAACAAACACATAAATGTGGAGAGAAGGGCAGTGCACGCAGGGGCAAAGGTAAACAGCAGACAGACCTGAATCCTTATCTTTACAAGGTCGACCTCAGAACTTTGTTCAGTTTGTCTCGGTGACGGATAATGGAAGGAAGGGCAGGCAACTGGTCGACTTCATTTAAATAAACTAATAAAAAATAAGATAAACTCTCAGGAATAGATAAATAATAACAAAAAAATTGTAAAGTGGAGAAAGCGAGAGCGCGCGAATGCACTCAAGCAAACACAAACAGCACAGCACGATGCGTATTTTTTTTAAATTGACAAAATAAATCAAAAATAAATCAAAAATAAAAATAAGTGGAAAAGGCGAGAGTGCGCGAGCACACAGGAGCAAACACAAGCAGCGCAGCTTGATGCGTAGTAAAAAAAATAATAAATAGACAACTGGTCGACCTCATTAGAAATAGAAACCCAAAAGATTAGATAGACAAACAAACAAACACACAAATGTGGAGAGAAGGGCAGTGCACGCAGGAGCAAAGGTAAACAGCAGACAGACCTGAATCCTTATCTTTACAAGGTCGACCTCAGAACTTTGTTCAGTTTGTCTCAGTGACGGATAATGGAAGGAAGGGCAGGCAACTGGTCGACTTCATTTAAATAAACAAATAAAAAATAAGATAAACTCTCAGGAATAGATAAAAAATAACAAAAAAATTGTAAAGTGGAGAAAGCGAGAGAGCGCGAATGCACTCAAGCAAACACAAACAGCACAGCACGATGCGTATTTTTTTTTAAAATTGACAAAATAAATCAAAAATAAATCAAAAATACAAATAAGTGGAAAAGGCGAGAGTGCGCGAGCACACAGGAGCAAAGACAAGCAGCGCAGCTTGATGCGTAGTAAAAAAAAATAATAAATAGACAACTGGTCGACCTCATTAGAAATAAAAACCCAAAAGATTAGATAGACAAACAAACAAACACATAAATGTGGAGAGAAGGGCAGTGCGCGCAGGAGCAAAGGTAAACAGCAGACAGACCTGAATCCTTATCTTTACAAGGTCGACCTCAGAACTTTGTTCAGTTTGTCTCGGTGACGGATAATGGAAGGAAGGGCAGGCAACTGGTCGACTTCATTTAAATAAACAAATAAAAAATAAGATAAACTCTCAGGAATAGATAAATAATAACAAAAAAAATGTAAAGTGGAGAAAGCGAGAGCGCGCGAATGCACTCAAGCAAACACAAACAGCACAGCACGATGCGTATTTTTTTTTTAAATTGACAAAATAAATAAAAAATAAATCAAAAATAAAAATAAGTGGAAAAGGCGAGAGTGCACGAGCACACAGGAGCAAAGACAAGCAGCGCAGCTTGATGCGTAGTAAAAAAAATAATAAATAGGGCTGGGGATATAGCCTAGTGGCAAGAGTGCCTGCCTCGGATATATGAGGCCCTAGGTTCGATTCCCCAGCACCACATATACAGAAAACGGCCAGAAGCGGCGCTGTGGCTCAAGTGGCAGAGTGCTAGCCTTGAGCCAAAAGAAGCCAGGGACAGTGCTCAGGCCCTGAGTCCAAGGCACAGGACTGGCCAAAAAAAAAAAAATAATAATAATAAATAGACAACTGGTCGACCTCATTAGAAATAAAAACCCAAAAGATTAGATAGACAAACAAACAAACACATAAATGTGGAGAGAAGGGCAGTGCGCGCAGGAGCAAAGGTAAACAGCAGACAGACCTGAATCCTTATCTTTACAAGGTCGACCTCAGAACTTTCTTCAGTTTGTCTCGGTGACGGATAATGGAAGGAAGGGCAGGCAACTGGTCGACTTCATTTAAATAAACAAATAAAAAATAAGATAAACTCTCAGGAATAGATAAATAATAACAAGAAATTGTAAAGTGGAGAAAGCGAGAGCGCGCGAATGCACTCAAGCAAACACAAACAGCACAGCACGAAGCGTATTTTTTTTATAAATTGACAAAATAAAACAAAAATAAATCAAAAATAAAAATAAGTGGAAAAGGCGAGAGTGTGCGAGCACACAGGAGCAAAGACAAGCAGCGCAGCTTGATGCGTAGTAAAAAAAATAATAAATAGACAACTGGTCGACCTCATTAGAAATAAAAGCCCAAAAGATTAGATAGACAAACAAACAAACACATAAATGTGGAGAGAAGGGCAGTGCGCGCAGGAGCAAAGGTATACAGCAGACAGACCTGAATCCTTATCTTTACAAGGTCGACCTCAGAACTTTGTTCAGTTTGTCTCGGTGACGGATAATGGAAGGAAGGGCAGGCAACTGGTCGACTTCATTTAAATAAACAAATAAAAAATAAGATAAACTCTCAGGAATAGATAAATAATAACAAAAAAATTGTAAAGTGGAGAAAGCGAGAGCGCGTGAATGCACTCAAGAAAACACAAACAGCACAGCACGATGCGTATTTTTTTTAAATTGACAAAATCAATCAAAAATAAATCAAAAATAAAAATAAGTGGAAAAGGTGAGAGTGCGCGAGCACACAGGAGCAAAGACAAGCAGCGCAGCTTGATGCGTAGTAAAAAAAATAATAAATAGACAACTGGTCGACCTCATTAGAAATAAAAACCCAAAAGATTAGATAGACAAACAAACAAACACATAACTGTGGAGAGAAGGGCAGTGCGCGCAGGAGCAAAGGTAAACAGCAGACAGACCTGAATCCTTATCATTACAAGGTCGACCTCAGAACTTTGTTCAGTTTGTCTCGGTGACGGATAATGGAAGGAAGGGCAGGCAACTGGTCGACTTCATTTAAATAAACAAATAAAAAATAAGATAAACTCTCAGGAATAGATAAATAATAACAAAATATTGTAAAGTGGAGAAAGCGAGAGCGCGCGAATGCACTCAAGCAAACACAAACAGCACAGCACGATGCGAATTTTTTTTTAAAATTGACAAAATAAATCAAAAATAAATCAAAAATAAAAATAAGTGGAAAAGGCGAGAGTGCGCGAGCACACAGGAGCAAAGACAAGCAGCGCAGCTTGATGCGTAGTAAAAAAAATAATAAATAGACAACTGGTCGACCTCATTAGAAATAAAAACCCAAAAGATTAGATAGACAAATAAACAAACACATAAATGTGGAGAGAAGGGCAGTGCGCGCAGGAGCAAAGGTAAACAGCAGACAGACCTGAATCCTTATCTTTACAAGGTCGACCTCAGAACTTTGTTCAGTTTGTCTCGGTGACGGATAATGGAAGTAAGGGCAGGCAACTGGTCGACTTCATTTAAATAAACAAATAAAAAATAAAATAAACTCTCAGGAATAGATAAATAATAACAAAAACATTGTAAAGTGGAGAAAGCGAGAGCGCGCGAATGCACTCAAGCAAACACAAACAGCACAGCAAGATGCGTATTTTTTTTTTAAATTGACAAAATAAATCAAAAATAAATCAAAAATAAAAATAAGTGGAAAAGGCGAGAGTGCGCGAGCACACAGGAGCAAAGACAAGCAGCGCAGCTTGATGCGTAGTAAAAAAAATAATAAATAGACAACTGGTCGACCTCATTAGAAATAAAAACCCAAAAGATTAGATAGACAAAAAAACAAACACATAAATGTGGAGAGAAGGGCAGTGCGGGCAGGAGCAAAGGTAAACAGCAGACAGACCTGAATCCTTATCTTTACAAGGTCGACCTCAGAACTTTGTTCAGTTTGTCTCGGTGACAGATAATGGAAGGAAGGGCAGGCAACTGGTCGACTTCATTTAAATAAACAAATAAAAAATAAGATAAACTCTCAGGAATAGATAAATAATAACAAAAAAATTGTAAAGTGGAGAAAGCGAGAGCGCGCGAATGCACTCAAGCAAACACAAACAACACAGCACGATGCGTATTTTTTTTAAAATTGACAAAATAAATTAAAAATAAATCAAAAATAAAAATAAGTGGAAAAGGCGAGAGTGCGCGAGCACACAGGAGCAAAGACAAGCAGCGCAGCATGATGCGTAGTAAAAAAAAATAAGAAATAGACAACTGGTCGACCTCATTAGAAATAAAAACCCAAAAGATTAGATAGACAAACAAACAAACACATAAATGTGGAGAGAAGGGCAGTGCGCGCAGGAGCAAAGGTAAACAGCAGACAGACCTGAATCCTAATCTTTACAAGGTCGACCTCAGAACTTTGTTCAGTTTGTCTCGGTGACGGATAATGGAAGGAAGGGCAGGCAACTGGTCGACTTCATTTAAATAAACAAATAAAAAATAAGATAAACTCTCAGGAATAGATAAATAATAACAAAAAAATTTTAAAGTGGAGAAAGAGAGAGCGCGCGAATGCACTCAAGCAAACACAAACAGCACAGCACGATGCGTATTTTTTTTAAAATTGACAAAATAAATCAAAAATAAATCAAAAATAAAAATAAGTGGAAAAGGCGAGAGTGTGCGAGCACACAGGAGCAAAGACAAGCAGCGCAGCTTGATGCGTAGTAAAAAAAAATGATAAATAGAAAACTGGTCGACCTCATTAGAAATAAAAACCCAAAAGATTAGATAGACAAACAAACAAACACATATATGTGGAGAGAAGGGCAGTGGGCGCAGGACCAAAGGTAAACAGCAGACAGACCTGAATCCTTATGTTTACAAGGTCGACCTCAGAACTTTGTTCAGTTTGTCTCGGTGACGGATAATGGAAGGAAGGGCAGGCAACTGGTCGACTTCATTTAATAAACAAATAAAAAATAAGATAAACTCTCTGGAATAGATAAATAATAACAAAAAAATTGTAAAGTGGAGAAAGCGAGAGCGCGCGAATGCACTCAAGCAAACACAAACAGCACAGCACGATGCGTATTTTTTTTTAAATTGACAAAATAAATCAAAAATAAATCAAAAATACAAATAAGTGGAAAAGGCGAGAGTGCGCGAGCACACAGGAGCAAAGACAAGCAGCGCAGCTTGATGCGTAGTAAAAAAAATAATAAATAGACAACTGGTCGACCTCATTAGAAATAAAAACCCAAAAGATTAGATAGACAAACAAACAAACACATAAATGTGGAGAGAAGGGCAGTGCGCGCAGGAGCAAAGGTAAACAGCAGACAGACCTGAATCCTAATCTTTACAAGGTCGACCTCAGAACTTTGTTCAGTTTGTCTCGGTGACGGATAATGGAAGGAAGGGCAGGCAACTGGTCGACTTCATTTAAATAAACAAATAAAAAATAAGATAAACTCTCAGGAATAGATAAATAATAACAAAATATTGTAAAGTGGAGAAAGCGAGAGCGCGCGAATGCACTCAAGCAAACACAAACAGCACAGCACGATGCGAATTTTTTTTTAAATTTGACAAAATAAATAAAAAATAAATCAAAAATAAAAATAAGTGGAAAAGGCGAGAGTGCGCGAGCACACAGGAGCAAAGACAAGCAGCGCAGCTTGATGCGTAGTAAAAAAAATAATAAATAGACAACTGGTCGACCTCATTAGAAATAAAAACCCAAAAGATTAGATAGACAAATAAACAAACACATAAATGTGGAGAGAAGGGCAGTGCGCGCAGGAGCAAAGGTAAACAGCAGACAGACCTGAATCCTTATCTTTACAAGGTCGACCTCAGAACTTTGTTCAGTTTGTCTCGGTGACGGATAATGGAAGTAAGGGCAGGCAACTGGTCGACTTCATTTAAATAAACAAATAAAAAATAAGATAAACTCTCAGGAATAGATAAACAATAACAAAAACATTGTAAAGTGGAGAAAGCGAGAGCGCGCGAATGCACTCAAGCAAACACAAACAGCACAGCACGATGCGTATTTTTTTTTAAAATTGACAAAATAAATCAAAAATAAATCAAAAATAAAAATAAGTGGAAAAGGCGAGAGTGCGCGAGCACACAGGAGCAAAGACAAGCAGCGCAGCTTGATGCGTAGTAAAAAAAATAATAAATAGACAACTGGTCGACCTCATTAGAAATAAAAACCCAAAAGATTAGATAGACAATCAAACAAACACATAAATGTGGAGAGAAGGGCAGTGCGCGCAGGAGCAAAGGTAAACAGTAGACAGACCTGAATCCTTATCTTTACAAGGTCGACCTCAGAACTTTGTTCAGTTTGTCTCGGTGACGGATAATGGAAGGAAGGGCAGGCAACTGGTCGACTTCATTTAAATAAACAAATAAAAAATAAGATAAACTCTCAGGAGTAGATAAATAATAACAAAAAATTGTAAAGTGGAGAAAGCGAGAGCGCGCGAATGCACTCAAGCAAACACAAACAGCACAGCACGATGCGTATTTTTTTTTAAATTGACAAAATAAATCAAAAATAAATCAAAAATAAAAATAAGTGGAAAAGGCGAGAGTGCGCGAGCACACAGGAGCAAAGAGAAGCAGCGCAGCTTGATGCGTAGTAAAAAAAATAATAAATAGACAACTGGTCGACCTCATTAGAAATAAAAACCCAAAAGATTAGATAGACAAACAAACAAACACATAAATGTGGAGAGAAGGGCAGTGCTCGCAGGATCAAACGTAAACAGCAGACAGACCTGAATCCTTATGTTTACAAGGTCGACCTCAGAACTTTGTTCAGTTTGTCTCGGTGACGGATAATGGAAGGAAGGGCAGGCAACTGGTCGACTTCATTTAAATAAACAAATAAAAAATAAGATAAACTCTCAGGAATAGATAAATAATAACAAAAAATTGTAAAGTGGAGAAAGCGAGAGCGCGCGAATGCACTCAAGCAAACACAAACAGCACAGCACGATGCGTATTTTTTTTTAAATTGACAAAATAAATCAAAAATAAATCAAAAATAAAAATAAGTGGAAAAGGCGAGAGTGCGCGAGCACACAGGAGAAAAGACAAGCAGCGCAGCTTGATGCGTAGTAAAAAAAATAATAAATAGACAACTGGTCGACCTCATTAGAAATAAAAACCCAAAAGATTAGATAGACAAACAAACAAACACATAAATGTGGAGAGAAGGGCAGTGCGGGCAGGAGCAAAGGTAAACAGCAGACAGACCTGAATCCTTATCTTTACAAGGTTGACCTCAGAACTTTGTTCAGTTTGTCTCGGTGACGGATAATGGAAGGAAGGGCAGGCAACTGGTCGACTTCATTTAAATAAACAAATAAAAAATAAGATAAACTCTCAGGAATAGATAAATAATAAAAAAATTGTAAAGTGGAGAAAGCAAGAGCGCGCGAATGCACTCAAGCAAACACAAACAGCACAGCACGATGCGTATTTTTTTTTAAAATTGACAAAATAAATCAAAAATAAATCAAAAATAAAAATAAGTGGAAAAGGCGAGACTGCGCGAGCACACAGGAGCAAAGACAAGCAGCGCAGCTTGATGAGTAGTAAAAAAAATAATAAATAGACAACTGGTCGACCTCATTAGAAATAAAAACCCAAAAGATTAGATAGACAAACAAACAAACACATAAATGTGGAGAGAAGGGCAGTGCGTGCAGTAGCAAAGGTAAACAGTAGACAGACCTGAATCCTTATCTTTACAAGGTCGACCTCAGAACTTTGTTCAGTTTGTCTCGGTGACGGATAATGGAAGGAAGGGCAGGCAACTGGTCGACTTCATTTAAATAAACAAATAAAAAATAAGATAAACTCTGAGGAGTAGATAAATAATAACAAAAAATTGTAAAGTGGAGAAAGCGAGAGCGCGCGAATGCAATCAAGCAAACACAAACAGCACAGCACGATGCGTATTTTTTTTTAAAATTGACAAAATAAATCAAAAATAAATCAAAAATAAAAATAAGTGGAAAAGGCGATAGTGCGCGAGCACACAGGAGCAAAGACAAGCAGCGCAGCTTGATGCGTAGTAAAAAAAATAATAAATAGACAACTGGTCGACCTCATTAGAAATAAAAACCCAAAAGATTAGATAGACAAACAAACAAACACATAAATGTGGAGAGAAGGGCAGTGCACGCAGGAGCAAAGGTAAACAGCAGACAGACCTGAATCCTTATCTTTACAAGGTCGACCTCAGAAATTTGTTCAGTTTGTCTCGGTGACGGATAATGGAAGGAAGGGCAGGCAACTGGTCGACTTCATTTAAATAAACAAATAAAAAATAAGATAAACTCTCAGGAATAGATAAATAATAACAAAAAAATTGTAAAGTGGAGAAAGCGAGAGCGCGCGAATACACTCAAGCAAGCACAAACAGCACAGCACGATGCGTATTTTTTTTCAAATTGACAAAATAAATTAAAAATAAATCAAAAATAAAAATAAGTGGAAAAGGCGAGAGTGCGCGAGCACACAGGAGCAAAGACAAGCAGCGCAGCTTGATGCGTAGTAAAAAAAATAATAAATAGACAACTGGTCGACCTCATTAGAAATAAAAACCCAAAAGATTAGATAGACAAACAAACAAACACATAAATGTGGAGAGAAGGGCAGTGCTCGCAGGATCAAACGTAAACAGCAGACAGACCTGAATCCTTATGTTTACAAGGTCGACCTCAGAACTTTGTTCAGTTTGTCTCGGTGACGGATAATGGAAGTAAGGGCAGGCAACTGGTCGACTTCATTTAAATAAACAAATAAAAAATAAGATAAACTCTCAGGAATAGATAAATAATAACAAAAACATTGTAAAGTGGAGAAAGCGAGAGCGCGCGAATGCACTCAAGCAAACAAAAACAGCACAGCACGAAGCGTATTTTTTTTATAAATTGACAAAATAAATCAAAAATAAATCAAAAATAAAAATAAGTGGAAAAGGCGAGAGTGTGCGAGCACACAGGAGCAAAGACAAGCAGCGCAGCTTGATGCGTAGTAAAAAAAATAATAAATAGACAACTGGTCGACCTCATTAGAAATAAAAGCCCTAAAGATTAGATAGACAAACAAACAAACACATAAATGTGGAGAGAAGGGCAGTGCGCGCAGGAGCAAAGGTAAACAGCAGACAGACCTGAATCCTTATCTTTACAAGGTCGACCTCAGAACTTTGTTCAGTTTGTCTCGGTGACGGATAATGGAAGGAAGGGCAGGCAACTGGTCGACTTCATTTAAATAAACAAATAAAAAATAAGATAAACTCTCAGGAATAGATAAATAATAACAAAGTATTGTAAAGTGGAGAAAGCGAGAGCGCGCGAATGCACTCAAGCAAACACAAACAGCACAGCACGATGCGAATTTTTTTTTAAAATTGACAAAATAAATAAAAAATAAATCAAATATAAAAATAAGTGGAAAAGGCGAGAGTGCGCGAGCACACAGGAGCAAAGACAAGCAGCGCAGCTTGATGCGTAGTAAAAAAAATAATAAATAGACAACTGGTCGACCTCATTAGAAATAAAAACCCAAAAGATTAGATAGACAAATAAACAAACACATAAATGTGGAGAGAAGGGCAGTGCGCGCAGGAGCAAAGGTAAACAGCAGACAGACCTGAATCCTTATCTTTACAAGGTCGACCTCAGAATTTTGTTCAGTTTGTCTCGGTGACGGATAATGGAAGGAAGGGCAGGCAACTGGTCGACTTCATTTAAATAAACAAATAAAAAATAAGATAAACTCTCAGGAATAGATAAATAATAACAAAAAAATTGTAAAGTGGAGAAAGCGAGAGCGGGCGAATGCACTCAAGCAAACACAAACAGCACAGCACGATGCGTATTTTTTTTTTAAAATTGACAAAATAAATCAAAAATAAATCAAAAATAAAAATGAGTGGAAAAGGCGAGAGTGCGCGAGAACACAGGAGCAAAGACAAGCAGCGCAGCTTGATGCGTAGTAAAAAAAATAATAAATAGACAACTGGTCGGCCTCATTAGAAATAAAAACCCAAAAGATTAGATCGACAAACAAACAAACACATAAATGTTGAGAGAAGGGCAGTGCGCGCAGGAGCAAAGGTAAACAGCAGACAGACCTGAATCCTTATCTTTACAAGGTGGACCTCGGAACTTTGTTTAATTTGTCTCGGTGACGGATAATGCAAGGAAGGGCAGGCAACTGGTCGCCTTCATTTAAATAAACAAATAAAAAATAAGATAAACTCTCAGGAATAGATAAATAATAACAAAAAAATTGTAAAGTGGAGAAAGCGAGAGCGCGCGAATGCACTCAAGCAAACACAAACAGCACAGCACTTTGCGTATTTTTTTTTAAAATTGACAAAATAAATCAAAAATAAAAATAAGTGGAAAAGGCGAGAGTGCGCGAGCACACAGGAGCAAAGACAAGCAGCGCAGCTTGATGCGTAGTAAAAAAAATAATAAATAGACAACTTGTCGACCTCATTAGAAATAAAAACCCAAAAGATTAGATAGACAAACAAACAAACACATAAATGTGGAGAGAAGGGCAGTGCGCGCAGGAGCAAAGGTAAACAGCAGACAGACCTTAATCCTTATCTTTACAAGGTCGACCTCAGAACTTTGTTCAGTTTGTCTCGGTGACAGATAATGGAAGGAAGGGCAGGCAACTAGTCGACTTCATTTAAATAAACAAATAAAAAATAAGATAAACTCTCAGGAATAGATAAATAATAACAAAAAAATTGTAAAGTGGAGAAAGCGAGAGCGCGCGAATGCACTCAAGCAAACACAAACAGCACAGCACGATTTGTATTTTTTTTTAAAATTGACAAAATAAATCAAAAATAAATCAAAAATAAAAATAAGTGGAAAAGGCGAGAGTGCGCGAGCACACAGGAGCAAAGACAAGCAGCGCAGCTTGATGCGTAGTAAAAAAAATAATAAATAGACAACTGGTCGACCTCATTAGAAATAAAAACCCAAAAGATTAGATAGACAAACAAACAAACACATAAATGTGGAGAGAAGGGCAGTGCACGCAGGAGCAAAGGTAAACAGCAGACAGACCTGAATCCTTATCTTTACAAGGTCGACCTCAGAACTTTGTTCAGTTTGTCTCGGTGACGGATAATGGAAGGAAGGGCAGGCAACTGGTCGACTTCATTTAAATAAACAAATAAAAAATAAGATAAACTCTTAGGAATAGATAAATAATAACAAAAAATTGTAAAGTGGAGAAAGAGAGAGCGCGCGAATGCACTCAAGCAAACACAAACAGCACAGCACGATGCGTATTTTTTTTAAAATTGACAAAATAAATCAAAAATAAATCAAAAATAAAAATAAGTGGAAAAGGCGAGAGTGTGCGAGCACACAGGAGCAAAGACAAGCAGCGCAGCTTGATGCGTAGTAAAAAAAATAATAAATAGAAAACTGGTCGACCTCATTAGAAATAAAAACCCAAAAGATTAGATAGACAAACAAACAAAAACATAAATGTGGAGAGAAGGGCAGTGCGCGCAGGAGCAAAGGTAAACAGCAGACAGACCTTAATCCTTATCTTTACAAGGTCGACCTCAGAACTTTGTTCAGTTTGTCTCGGTGACAGATAATGGAAGGAAGGGCAGGCAACTAGTCGACTTCATTTAAATAAACAAATAAAAAATAAGATAAACTCTCAGGAATAGATAAATAATAACAAAAAAATTGTAAACTGGAGAAAGCTGGAGCGCGCAAATGCAGTCAAGCAAACACAAACAGCACAGCAAGATGCGTATTTTTTTTTAAATTGACAAAATAAATCAAAAATAAATCAAAAATAAAAATAAGTGGAAAAGGCGAGAGTGCGCGAGCACACAGGAGCAAAGACAAGCAGCGCAGCTTGATGCGTAGTCAAAAAAATAATAAATAGACAACTGGTCGACCTCACTAGAAATAAAAACCCAAAAGATTAGATAGACAAACAAACAAACACATAAATGTGGAGAGAAGGGCAGTGCGCGCAGGAGCAAAGGTAAACAGCAGACAGACCTGAATCCTTATCTTTACAAGGTCGACCTCAGAACTTTGTTCAGTTTGTCTCGGTGACGGGTAATGGAAGGAAGGGCAGGCAACTGGTCGACTTCATTTAAATAAACAAATAAAAAATAAGATAAACTCTCAGGAATAGATAAATAATAACAAAAACATTGTAAAGTGGAGAAAGCGAGAGCGCTCGAATGCACTCAAGCAAACACAGACAGCACAGCACGAAGCGTATTTTTTTTAAAAATTGACAAAATAAATCAAAAATAAAAATAAGTGGAAAAGGCGAGAGTGCGCGAGCACACAGGAGCAAAGACAAGCAGCGCAGCTTGATGCGTAGTAAAAAAAATAATAAATAGACAACTGGTCGACCTCATTTGAAATAAAAACCCAAAAGATTAGATAGACAAACAAACAAACACATAAATGTGGAGAGAAGGGCAGTGCGCACAGGAGCAAAGGTAAACAGCAGAAGGACCTGAATCCGTATCTTTACAAGGTCGACCTCAGAACTTTGTTCAGTTTGTCTCGGTGACGGATAATGGAAGGAAGGGCAGGCAACTGGTCGACTTCATTTAAATAAACAAATAAAAAATAAGATAAACTCTCAGGAATAGATAAATAATAACAAAAAAATTGTAAAGTGGAGAAAGCGAGAGCGCGCGAATGCACTCAAGCAAACACAAACAGCACAGCCCGATGCGTATTTTTTTTTTAATTGACAAAATAAATCAAAAATAAATCAAAAATAAAAATGAGTGGAAAAGGCGAGAGTGCGCGAGCACACAGGAGCAAAGACAAGCAGCGCAGCTTGATGCGTAGTAAAAAAAATAATAAATAGACAACTGGTCGACCTCATTAGAAATAAAAGCCCAAAAGATTAGATAGACAAACTAACAAACACATAAATGTGGAGAGAAGGACAGTGCGCGCAGGAGCAAAGGTAAACAGCAGACAGACCTGAATCCTTATCTTTACAAGGTCGACCTCAGAACTTTGTTCAGTTTGTCTCGGTGACGGATAATGGAAGGAAGGGCAGGCAACTGGTCGACTTCATTTAAATAAACAAATAAAAAATAAGATAAACTCTCAGGAATAGATAAATAATAACAAAATTTTTTAAAGTGGAGAAAGCGAGAGCGCGCGAATGCACTCAAGCAAACACAAACAGCACAGCACGTTGCGAATTTTTTTTTAAAATTGAGAAAATAAATCAAAAATAAATCAAAAATAAAAATAAGTGGAAAAGGCGAGAGTGCGCGAGCACACAGGAGCAAAGACAAGCAGCGCAGCTTGATGCGTAGTGAAAAAAATAATAAATAGACAACTGGTCGACCTCATTAGAAATAAAAACCCAAAAGATTAGATAGACAAACAAACAAACACATAAATGTGGAGAGAAGGGCAGTGCGCGCAGGAGCAAAGGTAAACAGCAGACAGACCTGAATCCTTATCTTTACAAGGTCGACCTCAGAATTTTGTTCAGTTTGTCTCGGTGACGGATAATGGAAGGAAGGGCAGGCAACTGGTCGACTTCATTTAAATAAACAAATAAAAAATAAGATAAACTCTCAGCAATAGATAAATAATAACAAAAAAATTGTAAAGTGGAGAAAGCGAGAGCGGGCGAATGCACTCAAGCAAACACAAACAGCACAGCACGATGCGTATTTTTTTTTAAAATTGACAAAATAAATAAAAAATAAATCAAAAATAAAAATAAGTGGAAAAGGCGAGAGTGCGCGAGCACACAGGAGCAAAGACAAGCAGCGCAGCTTGATGCGTAGTAAAAAAAATAATAAATAGACAACTGGTCGACCTCATTAGAAATAGAAACCCAAAAGATTAGATACACAAACAAACAAACACATAAATGTGGAGAGAAGGGCAGTGCGCGCAGGAGCAAAGGTAAACAGCAGACAGACCTGAATCCTTATCTTTACAAGGTCGACCTCAGAACTTCGTTCAGTTTGTCTCGGTGAAGGATAATGGAAGGAAGGGCAGGCAACTGGTCGACTTCATTTAAATAAACAAATAAAAAATAAGATAAACTCTCAGGAATAGATAAATAATAACAAAAAAATTGTAAAGTGGAGAAAGCGAGAGCGCGCGAATGCACTCAAGCAAACACAAACAGCACAGCACGATGCGTATTTTTTTTTAAAATTGACAAAATAAATCAAAAATAAATCAAAAATAAATATAAGTGGAAAAGGCGAGAGTGCGCGAGCACACAGGAACAAAGACAAGCAGCGCAACTTGATGCATAGTAAAAAAAATAATAAATAGACAACTGGTCGACCTCATTAGAAATAAAAGCCCAAAAGATTAGATAGACAAACAAACAAACACATAAATGTGGAGAGAAGGGCAGTGCGCGCAGGAGCAAAGGTAAACAGCAGACAGACCTGAATCCTTATCTTTACAAGGTCTACCTCAGAACTTTGTTCAGTTTGTCTCGGTGACGGATAATGGAAGGAAGGGCAGGCAACTGGTCGACTTCATTAAAATAAACAATTAAAAAATAAGATAAACTCTCAGGAATAGATAAATAATAACAAAAAAATTGTAAAGTGGAGAAAGCGAGAGCGCGCGAATGCACTCAAGGAAACACAAACAGCACAGCACGATGCGTATTTTTTTTTAAATTGACAAAATAAATCAAAAATAAAAATAAGTGAAAAAGGCGAGAGTGCGCGAGCACACAGGTTCAAAGACAAGCAGCGCAGCTTGATGCGTAGTAAAAAAAATAATAAATAGACAACTGGTCGACCTCATTAGAAATAGAAACCCAAAAGATTAGATAGACAAACAAACAAACACATAAATGTGGAGAGAAGGGCAGTGCGCGCAGGAGCAAAGGTAAACAGCAGACAGACCTGAATCCTTATCTTTACAAGGTCGACCTCAGAACTTTGTTCAGTTTGTCTCGGTTCCGGATAATGGAAGGAAGGGCAGGCAACTGGTCGACTTCATTTAAATAAACAAATAAAAAATAAGATAAACTCTCAGGAATAGATAAATAATAACAAAAAAATTGTAAAGTGGAGAAAGCGAGAGCGCGCGAATGCACTCAAGCAAACACAAACAGCACAGCACGATGCGTATTTTTCTTAAATTGACAAAATAAATCAAAAATAAATCAAAAATAAAATAAGTGGAAAAGGCGATAGTGCGCGAGCACACAGGAGCAAAGACAAGCAGCGCAGCTTGATGCGTAGTCAAAAAAATAATAAATAGACAACTGGTCGACCTCACTAGAAATAAAAACCCAAAAGATTAGATAGACAAACAAACAAACACATAAATGTGGAGAGAAGGGGCAGTGCGCGCAGGAGCAAAGGTAAACAGCAGACAGACCTGAATCCTTATCTTTACAAGGTCGACCTCAGAACTTTGTTCAGTTTGTCTCGGTGACAGATAATGGAAGGAAGGGCAGGCAACTGGTCGACTTCATTTAAATAAACAAATAAAAAATAAGATAAACTCTCAGGAATAGATAAATAATAACAAAAAAATTGTAAAGTGGAGAAAGCGAGAGCGCGCGAATGCACTCAAGCAAACACAAACAGCACAGCACGATGCGTATTTTT
>NW_025957644.1:0-31925 GCF_023159225.1 Perognathus longimembris pacificus
AATAGATAAATATTAACAAAAAAATTGTAAAGTGGAGAAAGCGAGAGCGCGCGAATGCACTCAAGCAAACACAAACAGCACAGCACGATGCGTAAATTTTTTTTAAATTGACAAAATAAATAAAAAATAAATAAAAAATAAAAATAAGTGGAAAAGGCGAGAGTGCGCGAGCACACAGGAGCAAAGACAAGCAGCGCAGCTTGATGCGTAGTAAAAAAAATAATAAATAGACAACTGGTCGACCTCATTAGAAATAAAAACCCAAAAGATTAGATAGACAAACAAACTAACACATAAATGTGGAGAGAAGGGCAGTGCGCGCAGGAGCAAAGGTAAACAGCAGACAGACCTGAATCCTTATCTTTACAAGGTCGACCTCAGAACTTTGTTCAGTTTGTCTCGGTGACGGATAATGGAAGTAAGGGCAGGCAACTGGTCGACATCATTTAAATAAACAAATAAAAAATAATATAAACTCTCAGAAATAGATAAATAATAACAAAAAAATTGTAAAGTGGAGAAAGCGAGAGCGCGCAAATGCACTCAAGCAAACACAAACAGCACAGCACGATGCGTATTTTTTTTTAAAATTGACAAAATAAATCAAAAATAAATCAAAAATAAAAATAAGTGGAAAAGGCGAGAGTGCGCGAGCACACAGGAGCAAAGACAAGCAGCGCAGCTTGATGCGTAGTAAAAAAAATAATAAATAGACAACTGGTCGACCTCATTAGAAATAAAAACCCAAAAGATTAGATAGACAAACAAACAAACACATAAATGTTTAGAGAAGGGCAGTGCGCGCAGGAGCAAAGGTAAACAGCAGACAGACCTGAATCCTTATCTTTACAAGGTCGACCTCAGAACTTTGTTCAGTTTGTCTCGGTGACGGATAATGGAAGGAAGGGCAGGCAACTGGTCAACTTCATTTAAATAAACTAATAAAAAATAAGATAAACTCTCAGGAATAGATAAATAATAACAAAAAAATTGTAAAGTGGAGAAAGCTAGAGCGCGCGAATGCACTCAAGCAAACACAAACAACACAGCACGATGCGTATTTTTTTTAAAAATTGACAAAATAAATCAAAAATAAATCAAAAATAAAAATAAGTGGAAAAGGCGAGAGTGCGCGAGCACACAGGAGCAAAGACAATCAGCGCAGCTTGATGCGTAGTAAAAAAAATAATAAATAGAAAACTAGTCGACCTCATTGGAAATAAAAACCCAAAAGATTAGATAGACAAACAAACAAACACATAAATGTGGAGAGAAGGGCAGTGCGGGCAGGAGAAAAGGTAAACAGCAGACAGACCTGAATCCTTATCTTTACAAGGTCGACCTCAGAACTTTGTTCAGTTTGTCTCGGTGACGGATAATGGAAGGAAGGGCAGGCAACTGGTCGACTTCATTTAAATAAACAAATAAAAAATAAGATAAACTCTCAGGAATAGATAAATATTAACAAAAAAATTGTAAAGTGGAGAAAGCGAGAGCGCGCGAATGCACTCAAGCAAACATAAACAGCACAGCACGATGCGTAAATTTTTTTTAAATTGACAAAATAAATAAAAAATAAATCAAAAATAAAAATAAGTGGAAAAGGCGAGAGTGCGTTAGCACACAGGAGCAAAGACAAGCAGCGCAGCTTGATGCGTAGTAAAAAAAATAATAAATAGACAACTGGTCGACCTCATTAGAAATAAAAACCCAAAAGATTAGATACACAAACAAACTAACACATAAATGTGGAGAGAAGGACAGTGCGCGCAGGAGCAAAGGTAAACAGCAGACAGACCTGAATCCTTATCTTTACAAGGTCGAGCTCAGAACTTTGTTAAGTTTGTCTCGGTGACGGATAATGGAAGGAAGGGCAGGCAACTGGTCGACATCATTTAAATAAACAAATAAAAAATAATATAAACTCTCAGGAATAGATAAATAATAACAAAAAAATTGTAAAGTGGAGAAAGCGAGAGCGCGCAAATGCACTCAAGCAAACACAAACAGCACAGCACGATGCGTAATTTTTTTTTAAAATTGACAAAATAAATCAAAAATAAATCAAAAATAAAAATAAGTGGAAAAGGCGAGAGTGCGCGAGCACACAGGAGCAAAGACAAGCAGCGCAGCTTGATGCGTAGTAAAAAAAATAATAAATAGACAACTGGTCGACCTCATTATAAATAAAAACCCAAAAGATTAGATAGACAAACAAACAAACACATAAATGTTTAGAGAAGGGCAGTGCGCGCAGGAGCAAAGGTAAACAGCAGACAGACCTGAATCCTTATCTTTACAAGGTCGACCTCAGAACTTTGTTCAGTTTGTCTCGGTGACGGATAATGGAAGGAAGGGCAGGCAACTGGTCAACTTCATTTAAATAAACAAATAAAAAATAAGATAAAATCTCAGGAATAGATAAATAATAACAAAAAAATTGTAAAGTGGAGAAAGCGAGAGAGCGCGAATGCACTCAAGCAAACACAAACAGCACAGCACGATGCGTATTTTTTTTTAAAAATTGACAAGATAAATCAAAAATAAATCAAAAATAAAAATAAGTGGAAAAGGCGAGAGTGCGCGAGCACACAGGAGCAAAGACAAGCAGCGCAGCTTGATGCGTAGTAAAAAACATAATAAATAGACAACTGGTCGACCTCATTAGAAATAAAAACACAAAAGATTAGATAGACAAACAAACAAACACATAAATGTGGAGAGAAGGGCAGTGCGCGCAGGAGCAAAGGTAAACAGCAGACAGACCTGAATCCTTAACTTTACAAGGTCGACCTCTTAAATTTGTTCAGTTTGTCTCGGTGACGGATAATGGAAGGAAGGGCAGGCAACTGGTCGACTTCATTTAAATAAACAAATAAAAAATAAGATAAACTCTCAGGAATAGATAAATAATAACAAAAAAATTGTAAAGTGGAGAAAGCGAGAGCACGCGAATGCACTCAAGCAAACACAAACAGCACAGCACGATGCGTATTTTTTTTTAAAATTGACAAAATAAATCAAAAATAAATCAAAAATAAAAATAAGTGGAAAAGGCGAGAGTGAGCGAGCACACAGGAGCAAAGACAAGCAGCGCAGCTTGATGCGTAGTAAAAAAAATAATAAATAGACAACTGGTCGACCTCATTAGAAATAAAAACCCAAAAGATTAGATAGACAAACAAACAAACACATAAATGTGGAGAGAAGGGCAGTGCGCGCTGGAGCAAAGGTAAACAGCAGACAGACCTGAATCCTTATCTTTACAAGGTAGAACTCAGAACTTTGTTCAGTTTGTCTCGGTGACTGATAATGGAAGGAAGGGCAGGCAACTGGTCGAGTTCATTTAAATAAACAAATAAAAAATAAGATAAACTCTCAGGAATAGATAAATAATAACAAAAAAATTGTAAAGTGGAGAAAGCGAGAGCGCGCGAATGCACTCAAGCATACACAAACAGCACAGCACGATGCGTATTTTTTTTAAATTGACAAAATAAATCAAAAACAAATCAAAAATAAAAATAAGTGGAAAAGGCGAGAGTGCGCGAGCACACAGGAGCAAAGACAAGCAGCGCAGCTTGATGCGTAGTAAAAAAAATAATAAATAGACAACTGGTCGACCTCATTAGAAATAAAAACCCAAAAGATTAGATAGACAAACAAACAAACACATAAATGTGGAGAGAAGGGCAGTGCGCGCTGGAGCAAAGGTAAACAGCAGACAGACCTGAATCCTTATCTTTACAAGGTCGAACTCAGAACTTTGTTCAGTTTGTCTCGGTGACGGATAATGGAAGGAAGGGCAGGCAACTGGTCGAGTTCATTTAAATAAACAAATAAAAAATAAGATAAACTCTCAGGAATAGATAAATAATAACAAAAAAATTGTAAAGTGGAGAAAGCGAGAGCGCGCGAATGCACTCAAGCAAACACAAACAGCACAGCACGATGCGTATTTTTTTTTAAATTGACAAAATAAATCAAAAATAAATCAAAAATAAAAATAAGTGGAAAAGGCGAGAGTGCGCGAGCACACAGGAGCAAAGACAAGCAGCGCAGCTTGATGCGTAGTAAAAAAAATAATAAATAGACAACTGGTCGACCTCATTAGAAATAAAAACCCAAAAGATTAGATAGACAAACAAACAAACACATAAATGTGGAGAGAAGGGCAGTGTGCGCAGGAGCAAAGGTAAACAGCAGACAGACCTGAATCCTTATCTTTACAAGGTCGACCTCAGAACTTTGTTCAGTTTGTCTCAGTGACGGATAATGGAAGTAAGGGCAGGCAACTGGTCGACTTCATTTAAATAAACAAATAAAAATTAAGATAAACTCTCAGGAATAGATAAATAATAACAAAAAATTGTAAAGTGGAGAAAGCGAGAGCATGCGAATGCACTCAAGCAAACACAAACAGCACAGCACGATGCGTATTTTTTTTTTAAATTGACAAAATAAATAAAAAATAAATCAAAAATAAAAATAAGTGGAAAAGGCGAGAGTGCGCGAGCACACAGGAGCAAAGACAAGCAGCGCAGCTTGATGCGTAGTAAAAAAAATAATAAATAGACAACAGGTCGACCTCATTAGAAATAAAAACCCAAAAGATTAGATAGACAAACAAACAAACACATATATGTGGAGAGAAGGGCAGTGCGCGCAGGAGCAAAGGTAAACAGCAGACAGACCTGAATCCTTATCTTTACAAGGTCGACCTCAGAACTTTGTTCAGTTTGTCTCGGTGACGGATAATGGAAGGAAGGGCAGGCAACTGGTCGACTTCATTTAAATAAACAAATAAAAAATAAGATAAACTCTCAGGAATAGATAAATATTAACAAAAAAATTGTAAAGTGGAGAAAGCGAGAGCGCGCGAATGCAATCAAGCAAACACAAACAGCACAGCACGATGCGTAATTTTTTTTTAAATTGACAAAATAAATCAAAAATAAATCAAAAATAAAAATAAGTGGAAAAGGCGAGAGTGCGCGAGCACACAGGAGCAAAGACAAGCAGCGCAGCTTGATGCGTAGTAAAAAAAATAATAAATAGACAACTGGTCGACCTCATTAGAAATAAAAACCCAAAAGATTAGATAGACAAACAAACTAACACATAAATGTGGAGAGAAGGACAGTGCGCGCAGGAGCAAATGTAAAGAGCAGACAGACCTGAATCCTTATCTTTACAAGGTCGACCACAGAACTTTGTTCAGTTTGTCTCGGTGACGGATAATGGAAGGAAGGGCAGGCAACTGGTCGACTTCATTTAAATAAACAAATAAAAAATAAGATAAACTCTCAGGAATAGATAAATAATAACAAAAAAATTGTAAAGTGGAGAAAGCGAGAGCGCGCGAATGCACTCAAGCAAACACAAACAGCACAGCACGATGCGTATTTTTTTTTAAATTGACAAAATAAATCAAAAATAAATCAAAAATAAAAATAAGTGGAAAAGGCGAGAGTGCGCGAGCACACAGGAGCAAAGACAAGCAGCGCAGCTTGATGCGTAGTAAAAAAAAATAATAAATAGACAACAGGTCGACCTCATTAGAAATAAAAACCCAAAAGATTAGATAGACAAACAAACAAACACATATATGTGGAGAGAAGGGCAGTGCGCGCAGGAGCATAGGTAAACAGCAGACAGACCTGAATCCTTATCTTTACAAGGTCGACCTCAGAACTTTGTTCAGTTTGTCTCGGTGACGGATAATGGAAGGAAGGGCAGGCAACTGGTCGACTTCATTTAAATAAACAAATAAAAAATAAGATAAACTCTCAGGAATAGATAAATATTAACAAAAAAATTGTAAAGTGGAGAAAGCGAGAGCGCGCGAATGCACTCAAGCAAACAAAAACAGCACAGCACGATGCGTAATTTTTTTTTTAAATTGACAAAATAAATCAAAAATAAATCAAAAATAAATATAAGTGGAAAAGGCGAGAGTGCGCGAGCACACAGGAGCAAAGACAAGCAGCGCAGCTTGATGCGTAGTAAAAAAAATAATAAATAGACAACTGGTCGACCTCATTAGAAATAAAAACCCAAAGATTAGATAGACAAACAAACTAACACATAAATGTGGAGAGAAGGACAGTGCGCGCAGGAGCAAATGTAAACAGCAGACAGACCTGAATACTTATGTTTACAAGGTCGACCTCAGAACTTTGTTCAGTTTGTCTCGGTGACGGATAATGGAAGGAAGGGCAGGCAACTGGTCGACTTCATTTAAATAAACAAATAAAAAATAAGATAAACTCTCAGGAATAGATAAATAATAACAAAAAAATTGTAAAGTGGAGAAAGCGAGAGCGCGCAAATGCACTCAAGCAAACGCAAACAGCACAGCACGATGCGTATTTTTTTTAAAAATTGACAAAATAAATCAAAAATAAATCAAAAATAAAAATAAGTGGAAAAGGCGAGAGTGCGCGAGCACACAGGAGCAAAGACAAGCAGCGCAGCTTGATGCGTAGTAAAAAAAATAATAAATAGACAACTGGTCGTCCTCATTAGAAATAAAAACCCAAAAGATTAGATAGACAAACAAACACATAAATGTGGAGAGAAGGGCAGTGCGCGCAGGAGCAAAGGTAAACAGCAGACAGACCTGAATCCTCATGTTTCCAAGGTCGACCTCAGAACTTTGTTCAGTTTGTCTCGGTGATGGATAATGGAAGGAAGGGCAGGTAACTGGTCGACTTCATTTAAATAAACAAAAAAAAATAAGATAAAATCTCAGGAATAGATAAATAATTACAAAAAAATTGTAAAGTGGAGAAAGCGAGAGCGCGCGAATGCACTCAAGCAAACACAAACAGCACAGCACGATGCGTATTTTTTTTAAATTGACAAAATAAATCAAAAATAAATCAAAAATAAATCAAAAATAAAAATAAGGGGAAAGGCGAGATTGCGCGAGCACACAGGAGCAAAGACAAGCAGTGCAGCTTGATGCGTAGTAAAAAAAATCATAAATAGACAACTGGTCGACCTCATTAGAAATAAAAACCCAAAAGATTAGACAGACAAACAAACACATAAATGTGGAGAGAAGGGCAGTGCGCGCAGGAGCAAAGGTAAACAGCAGACAGACCTGAATCCTCATGTTTCCAAGGTCGACCTCAGAACTTTGTTCAGTTTGTCTCGGTGACGGATAATGGAAGGAAGGGCAGGTAACTGGTCCACTTCATTTAAATAAACAAAAAAAAAATAAGATAAACTCTCAGGAATAGATAAATAATAACAAAAAAATTGTAAAGTGGAGAAAGCGAGAGCGCGCGAATGCACTCAAGCAAACACAAACAGCACAGCACGATGCGTATTTTTTTTTAAATTGACAAAATAAATCAAAAATTAATCAAAAATAAAAATAAGTGGAAAAGTCGAGACTGCGCGAGCACACAGGAGCAAAGAGAAGCAG
The DNA here is from genome assembly GCF_023159225.1 of Perognathus longimembris pacificus. NCBI lineage: Eukaryota > Metazoa > Chordata > Mammalia > Rodentia > Heteromyidae > Perognathus > Perognathus longimembris. The sequence goes on from NW_025957644.1 coordinate 7,436, forward strand.
TGCAGCTTGATGCGTAGTAAAAAAAATAATAAATAGACAACTGGTCGACCTCATTAGAAATAAAAACCCAAAAGATTAGATAGACAAACAAACAAACACATAAATGTGGATAGAAGGGCAGTGCGGGCAGGAGCAAAGGTAAACAGCAGACAGACCTGAATCCTTATCTTTACAAGGTCGACCTCAGAACTTTGTTCAGTTTGTCTCGGTGACGGATAATGGATGGAAGGGCAGGCAACTGGTCGACTTCATTTAAATAAACAAATAAAAAATAAGATAAACTCTCCGGAATAGATAAATAATAAAAAAAACTGTAAAGTGGAGAAAGCGAGAGAGCGCGAATGCACTCAAGCAAACACAAACAGCACAGCACGATGCGTATTTTTTTTAAAATTGACAAAATAAATTAAAAATAAATCAAAAATAAAAATAAGTGGAAAAGGCGAGAGTGCGCGAGCACACAGGAGCAAAGACAAGCAGCGCAGCTTGATGCGTAGTAAAAAAAAATAATAAATAGACAACTGGTCGACCTCATTAGAAATAAAAACCCAAAAGATTAGATAGACAAACAAACACATAAATGTGGAGAGAAGGGCAGTGCGCGCAGGAGCAAAGGTAAACAGCAGACAGACCTGAATCCTTATCTTTACAAGGTCGACCTCAGAACTTTGTTCAGTTTGTCTCGGTGACGGATAATGGAAGGAAGGGCAGGCAACTGGTCGACTTCATTTAAATAAACAAATAAAAAATAAGATAAACTCTCAGGAATAGATAAATAATAACAAAAAAATTGTAAAGTGGAGAAAGCGAGAGAGCGCGAATGCACTCAAGCAAACACAAAAAGCACAGCACGATGCGTATTTTTTTTAAATTGGCAAAATAAATCAAAAATAAAAATAAGTGGAAAAGGCGAGAGTGCGCGAGCACACAGGAGCAAAGACAAGCAGCGCAGCTTGATGCGTAGTAAAAAAAATAATAAATAGACAACTGGTCGACCTCATTGGAAATAAAAACCCAAAAGATTAGATAGACAAACAAACAAACACATAAATGTGGAGAGAAGGGCAGTGTGCGCAGGAGCAAAGGTAAACAGCAGACAGACCTGAATCCTTATCTTTACAAGGTCGACCTCAGAACTTTGTTCAGTTTGTCTCACTGACGGATAATGGAAGGAAGGGCAGGCAACTGGTCGACTTCATTTAAATAAACAAATAAAAATTAAGATAAACTCTCAGGAATAGATAAATAATAACAAAAAAAATTGTAAAGTGGAGAAAGCGAGAGAGCGCGAATGCACTCAAGCAAACACAAACAGCACAGCACGATGCGTATTTTTTTTTAAAATTGACAAAATAAATCAAAAATAAATCAAAAATAAAAATAAGTGGAAAAGGCGAGAGTGCGCGAGCACACAGGAGCAAAGACAAGCAGCGCAGCTTGATGCGTAGTAAAAAAAATAATAAATAGACAACTGGTCGTCCTCATTAGAAATAAAAACCCAAAAGATTAGATAGACAAACAAACAAACACATAAATGTGGAGAGAAGGGCAGTGCGCGCAGGAGCAAAAGTAAACAGCAGACAGACCTGAATCCTCATGTTTCCAAGGTCGACCTCAGAACTTTGTTCAGTTTGTCTCGGTGACGGATAATGGAAGGAAGGGCAGGTAACTGGTCGACTTCATTTAAATAAACAAAAAAAATAAGATAAACTCTCAGGAATAGATAAATAATAACAAAAAAAATTGTAAAGTGGAGAAAGCGAGAGAGCGCGAATGCACTCAAGCAAACACAAACAGCACAGCACGATGCGTATTTTTTTTTAAATTGACAAAATAAATCAAAAATAAATCAAAAATAAAAATAAGTGGAAAAGGCGAGAGTGCGCGGGCACACAGGAGCAAAGACAAGCAGCGCAGCTTGATGCGTAGTAAAAAAAAATAATAAATAGACAACTGGTCGACCTCATTAGAAATAAAAACCCAAAAGATTAGATAGACAAACAAACAAACACATAAATGTGGAGAGAAGGGCAGTGCGCGCAGGAGCAAAGCTAAACAGCAGACAGACCTGAATCCTTATCTTTACAAGGTCGACCTCAGAACTTTGTTCAGTTTGTCTCGGTGACGGATAATGGAAGGAAGGGCAGGCAACTGGTCGACTTCATTTAAATAAACAAATAAAAAATAAGATAAACTCTCAGGAATAGATAAATAATAACAAAAAAATTGTAAAGTGGAGAAAGCGAGAGAGCGCGAATGCACTCAAGCAAACACAAAAAGCACAGCACGATGCGTATTTTTTTTAAATTGGCAAAATAAATCAAAAATAAATCAAAAATAAAAATAAGTGGAAAAGGCGAGAGTGCGCGAGCACACAGGAGCAAAACAAGCAGCGCAGCTTGATGCGTAGTAAAAAAAATAATAAATAGACAACTGGTCGACCTCATTAGAAATAAAAACCCAAAAGATTAGATAGACAAACAAACAAACACATAAATGTGGATAGAAGGGCAGTGCGGGCAGGAGCAAAGGTAAACAACAGACAGACCTGAATCCTTATCTTTACAAGGTCGACCTCAGAAATTTGTTCAGTTTGTCTCGGTGACGGATAATGGAAGGAAGGGCAGGCAACTGGTCGACTTCATTTAAATAAACAAATAAAAAATAAGATAAACTCTCAGGAATAGATAAATAATAACAAAAAAAATTGTAAAGTGGAGAAAGCGAGAGAGCGCGAATGCACTCAAGCAAACACAAACAGCACAGCACGATGCGTATTTTTTTTTAAATTGGCAATATAAATCAAAAATAAATCAAAAATAAAAATAAGTGGAAAAGGCGAGAGTGCGCGAGCACACAGGAGCAAAGACAAGCAGCGCAGCTTGATGCGTAGTAAAAAAAAATAATAAATAGACAACTGGTCGACCTCATTAGAAATAAAAACCCAACAGAGTAGATAGACAAACAAACAAACACATATATGTGGAGAGAAGGGCAGTGCGCGCAGGAGCAAAGGTAAACAGCAGACAGACCTGAATCCTTATCTTTACAAGGTCGACCTCAGAACTTTGTTCAGTTTGTCTCGGTGACGGATAATGGAAGGAAGGGCAGGCAACTGGTCGACTTCATTTAAATAAACAAAAAAAAATAAGATAAACTCTCAGGAATAGATAAATAATAACAAAAAAATTGTAAAGTGGAGAAAGCGAGAGCGCGCGAATGCACTCAAGCAAACACAAACAGCACAGCACGATGCGTATTTTTTTTTAAATTGACAAAATAAATCAAAAATAAATCAAAAATAAAAATAAGTGGAAAAGGCGAGAGTGCGCGAGCACACAGGAGCAAAGACAAGCAGGGCAGCTTGATGCGTAGTAAAAAAAATAATAAATAGACAACTGGTCGACCTCATTAGAAATAAAAACCCAAAAGATTAGATAGACAAACAAACAAACACATAAATGTGGAGAGAAGGGCAGTGCGCGCAGGAGCAAAGGTAAACAGCAGACAGACCTGAATCCTTATCTTTACAAGGTCGACCTCAGAACTTTGTTCAGTTTGTCTCGGTGACGGATAATGGAAGGAAGGGCAGGCAACTGGTCGACTTCATTTAAATAAACAAATAAAAAATAAGATAAACTCTCAGGAATAGATAAATAATAACAAAAAAATTGTAAAGTGGAGAAAGCGAGAGCGCGCGAATGCACTCAAGCAAACACAAACAGCACAGCACGATGCGTATTTTTTTTAAAATTGACAAAATAAATCAAAAATAAATCAAAAATAAAAATAAGTGGAAAAGGCGAGAGTGCGCGATCACACAGGAGCAAAGACAAGCAGCGCAGCTTGATGCGTAGTAAAAAAAATAATAAATAGACAACTGGTCGACCTCATTAGAAATAAAAACCCAAAAGATTAGATAGACAAACAAACAAACACATAAATGTGGAGAGAAGGGCAGTGCGCGCAGGAGCAAAGGTAAACAGCAGACAGACCTGAATACTTATGTTTCCAAGGTCGACCTCAGAACTTTGTTCAGTTTGTCTCGGTGACGGATAATGGAAGGAAGGGCAGGTAACTGGTCGACTTCATTTAAATAAACAAATAAAATATAAGATAAACTCTCAGGAATAGATAGATAATAACAAAAAAATTGTAAAGTGGAGAAAGCTAGAGCGCGCGAATGCACTCAAGCAAACACAAACAGCACAGCACGATGCGTATTTTTTTTAAATTGACAAAATAAATCCAAAATAAATCAAAAATAAAAATAAGTGGAAAAGGCGAGAGTGCGCGAGCACACAGGAGCAAAGACAAGCAGGGCAGCTTGATGCGTAGTAAAAAAAAATAATAAATAGACAACTGGTCGACCTCATTAGAAATAAAAACCCAAAAGATTAGATAGACAAACAAACAAACACATAAATGTGGAGAGATGGGCAGTGCGCGCAGGAGCAAAGGTAAACAGCAGACAGACCTGAATCCTTATCTTTACAAGGTCGACCTCAGAACTTTGTTCAGTTTGTCTCGGTGACGGATAATGGAAGGAAGGGCAGGCAACTGGTCGACATCATTTAAATAAACAAATAAAAAATAAGATAAACTCTCAGGAATAGATAAATAATAACAAAAACATTGTAAAGTGGAGAAAGCGAGAGAGCGCGAATGCACTCAAGCAAACACAAACAGCACAGCACGATGCGTATTTTTTTTTAAATTGACAAAATAAATCAAAAATAAATCAAAAATAAAAATAAGTGGAAAAGGCGAGAGTGCGCGAGCACACAGGAGCAAAGACAAGCAGCGCAGCTTGATGCGTAGTAAAAAAAATAATAAATAGACAACTGGTCGACCTCATTAGAAATAAAAACCCAAAAGATTAGATAGACAAACAAACAAACACATAAATGTGGAGAGAAGGGCAGTGCGCGCAGGAGCAAAGGTAAACAGCAGACAGACCTTAATCCTTATGTTTCCAAGGTCGACCTCAGAACTTTGTTCAGTTTGTCTCGGTGACGGATAATGGAAGGAAGGGCAGGTAACTGGTCGACTTCATTTAAATAAACAAATAAAATATAAGATAAACTCTCAGGAATAGATAAATAATAACAAAAAAATTGTAAAGTGGAGAAAGCGAGAGCGCGCGAATGCACTCAAGCAAACACAAACAGCACAGCACGATGCGTATTTTTTTTTAAATTGACAAAATAAATCAAAAATAAATCAAAAATAAAAATAGGTGGAAAAGGCGAGAGTGCGCGAGCACACAGGAGCAAAGACAAGCAGCGCAGCTTGATGCGTAGTAAAAAAAATAATAAATAGACAACTGGTCGACCTCATTAGAAATAAAAACCCTAAAGATTAGATAGACAAACAAACAAACACATAAATGTGGAGAGATGGGCAGTGCGCGCAGGAGCAAAGGTAAACAGCAGACAGACCTGAATCCTTATGTTTCCAAGGTCGACCTCAGAACTTTGTTCAATTTGTCTCGGTGACGGATAATGGAATGAAGGGCAGGCAACTGGTCGACTTCATTTAAATAAACAAATAAAAAATAAGATAAACTCTCAGGAATAGATAAATAATAACAAAAAAATTGTAAAGTGGAGAAAGCGAGAGCGCGCGAATGCACTCAAGCAAACACAAACAGCACAGCACGATGCGTATTTTTTTTTAAAATTGACAAAATAAATCAAAAATGAATCAAAAATAAAAATAAGTGGAAAAAGCGAGAGTGCGCGAGCACACAGGAGCAAAGACAAGCAGCGCAGCTTGATGTGTAGTAAAAAAAATAATAAATAGACAACTGGTCGACCTCATTAGAAATAAAAACCCAAAAGATTAGATAGACAAACAAACAAACACATAAATGTGGAGAGAAGGGCAGTGCGCGCAGGAGCAAAGCTAAACAGCAGACAGACCTGAATCCTTATCTTTACAAGGTCGACCTCAGAACTTTGTTCAGTTTGTCTCGGTGACGGATAATGGAAGGAAGGGCAGGCAACTGGTCGACTTCATTTAAATAAACAAATAAAAAATAAGATAAACTCTCAGGAATAGATAAATAATAACAAAAAAATTGTAAAGTGGAGAAAGCGAGAGAGCGCGAATGCACTCAAGCAAACACAAAAAGCACAGCACGATGCGTATTTTTTTTAAATTGGCAAAATAAATCAAAAATAAATCAAAAATAAAAATAAGTGGAAAAGGCGAGAGTGCGCGAGCACACAGGAGCAAAGACAAGCAGCGCAGCTTGATGCGTAGTAAAAAAAATAATAAATAGACAACTGGTCGACCTCATTAGAAATAAAAACCCAAAAGATTAGATAGACAAACAAACAAACACATAAATGTGGATAGAAGGGCAGTGCGGGCAGGAGCAAAGGTAAACAACAGACAGACCTGAATCCTTATCTTTACAAGGTCGACCTCAGAAATTTGTTCAGTTTGTCTCGGTGACGGATAATGGAAGGAAGGGCAGGCAACTGGTCGACTTCATTTAAATAAACAAATAAAAAATGAGATAAACTCTCAGGAATAGATAAATAATAACAAAAAAATTGTAAAGTGGAGAAAGCGAGAGAGCGCGAATGCACTCAAGCAAACACAAACAGCACAGCACGATGCGTATTTTTTTTTAAATTGGCAATATAAATCAAAAATAAATCAAAAATAAAAATAAGTGGAAAAGGCGAGAGTGCGCGAGCACACAGGAGCAAAGACAAGCAGCGCAGCTTGATGCGTAGTAAAAAAAAATAATAAATAGACAACTGGTCGACCTCATTAGAAATAAAAACCCAACAGATTAGATAGACAAACAAACAAACACATATATGTGGAGAGAAGGGCAGTGCGCGCAGGAGCAAAGGTAAACAGCAGACAGACCTGAATCCTTATCTTTACAAGGTCGACCTCAGAACTTTGTTCAGTTTGTCTCGGTGACGGATAATGGAAGGAAGGGCAGGCAACTGGTCGACTTCATTAAATAAACAAAAAAAAATAAGATAAACTCTCAGGAATAGATAAATAATAACAAAAAAATTGTAAAGTGGAGAAAGCGAGAGCGCGCGAATGCACTCAAGCAAACACAAACAGCACAGCACGATGCGTATTTTTTTTAAATTGACAAAATAAATCAAAAATAAATCAAAAATGAAAATAAGTGGAAAAGGCGAGAGTGCGCGAGCACACAGGAGCAAAGACAAGCAGGGCAGCTTGATGCGTAGTAATAAAAATAATAAATAGACAACTGGTCGACCTCATTAGAAATAAAAACCCAAAAGATTAGATAGACAAACAAACAAACACATAAATGTGGAGAGAAGGGCAGTGCGTGCAGGAGCAAAGGTAAACAGCAGACAGACCTGAATACTTATCTTTACAAGGTCGACCTCAGAACTTTGTTCAGTTTGTCTCGGTGACTGATAATGGAAGGAAGGGCAGGCAACTGGTCGACTTCATTTAAATAAAAAAAAATAATAGGATAAACTCTCAGGAATAGATAAATAATAACAAAAAAATTGTAAAGTGGAGAAAGCGAGAGAGCGCGAATGCACTCAAGCAAACACAAACAGCACAGCACGATGCGTATTTTTTTTTAAATTGACAAAATAAATCAAAAATAAATCAAAAATAAAAATAAGTGGAAAAGGCGAGAGTGCGCGAGCACACAGGAGCAAAGACAAGCAGCACAGCTTGATGCGTAGTAAAAAAAAATAATAGACAACTGGTCGACCTCATTAGAAATAAAAACCCAAAAGATTAGATAGACAAACAAACAAACACATAAATGTGGAGAGAAGGGCAGTGCGCGCAGGAGCAAAGGTAAACAGCAGACAGACCTGAATCCTTATCTTTACAAGGTCGACCTCAGAACTTTGTTCAGTTTGTCTCGGTGACGAATAATGGAAGGAAGGGCAGGCAACTGGTCGACTTCATTCAAATAAACAAATAAAAAATAAGATAAACTCTCAGGAATAGATAAATAATAAAAAAAATTGTAAAGTGGAGAAAGCGAGAGAGCGCGAATGCACTCAAGCAAACACAAACAGCACAGCACGATGCGTATTTTTTTTTAAAATTGACAAAATATATCAAAAATAAAAATAAGTGGAAAAGGCGAGAGTGCGCGAGCACACAGGAGCAAAGACAAGCAGCGCAGCTTGATGCGTAGTAAAAAAAATAATAAATAGACAACTGGTCGACCTCATTAGAAATAAAAACCCAAAAGATTAGATAGACAAACAAACAAACACATAAATGTGGAGAGAAGGGCAGTGCGTGCAGGAGCAAATGTAAACAGCAGACAGACCTGAATCCTTATCTTTACAAGGTCGACCTCAGAACTTTGTTCAGTTTGTCTCGGTGACGGATAATGGAAGGAAGGGCAGGAAACTGGTCGACTTCATTTAAATAAACAAAAAATAATAAGATAAACTCTCAGGAATAGATAAATAATAACAAAAAATTGTAAAGTGGAGAAAGCGAGAGCGCGCGAATGCACTCAAGCAAACACAAACAGCACAGCATGATGCGTATTTTTTTTTAAATTGACAAAATAAATCAAAAATAAATCAAAAATAAAAATAAGTGGAAAAGGCGAGACTGCGCGTGCACCCAAGAGCAAAGACAAGCAGCACAGCTTGATGCGTAGTAAAAAAAATAATAAATAGACAACTGGTCGACCTCATTAGAAATAAAAACCCAAAAGATTAGATAGACAAACAAACAAACACATAAATGTGGATAGAAGGGCAGTGCGGGCAGGAGCAAAGGTAAACAGCAGACAGACCTGAATCCTTATCTTTACAAGGTCGACCTCAGAACTTTGTTCAGTTTATCTCGGTGACGGATAATGGAAGGAAGGGCAGGTAACTGGTCGACTTCATTTAAATAAACAAATAAAAAATAAGATAAACTCTCAGGAATAGATAAATAATAACAAAAAATTGTAAAGTGGAGAAAGCGAGAGCGCGCGAATTCACTCAAGCAAACACAAACAGCACAGCACGATGCGTATTTTTTTTTTAAATTGACAAAATAAATCAAAAATAAATCAAAAATAAAAATAAGTGGAAAAGGCGAGACTGCGCGAGCACACAGGAGCAAAGACAAGCAGTGCAGCTTGATGCGTAGTAAAAAAAATAATAAATAGACAACTGGTAGACCTAATTAGAAATAAAAACCCAAAAGATTAGATAGACAAACAAACAAACACATAAATGTGGAGAGAAGGGCAGGGCGCGCAGGAGCAAAGGGAAGCAGTAGACAGACCTGAATCCTTATCTTTACAATATCGACCTCAGAACTTTGTTCAGTTTGTCTCGGTGACGGATAATGGAAGGAAGGGCAGGCAACTGGTCGACTTCATTTAAATAAACAAATAAAAAATAAGATAAACTCTCAGGAATAGATAAATAATAACAAAAAAATAGTAAAGTGGAGAAAGCGAGAGCGCGCGAATGCACTCAAGCAAACACAAACAGCACAGCACGATGCGTATTTTTTTTTAAATTGACAAAATAAATCAAAAATAAATCAAAAATAAAAATAAGTGGAAAAGGTGAGAGTGCGCGAGCACACAGGAGCAAAGACAAGCAGCGCAGCTTGATGCGTACTAAAAAAAATAATAAATAGACAACTGGTCGACCTCATTAGAAATAAAAACCCAAAAGATTAGATAGACAAACAAACAAACACATAAATGTGGAGAGAAGGGCAGGGCGCGCAGGAGCAAAGGTAACCAGCAGACAGACCTGAATGCTTATCTTTTCAAGGTCGACCTCAGAACTTTGTTCAGTTTGTCTCGGTGACGGATAATGGAAGGAAGGGCAGGCAACTGGTCGACTTCATTTAAATAAACAAATAAAATATAAGATAAACTCTCAGGAATACATAAATAATAACAAAAAGTTGTAAAGTGGAGAAAGCGAGAGCGCGCGAATGCACTCAAGCAAACACAAACAGCACAGCACGATGCGTATTTTTTTTTAAAATTGACAACATAAATCAAAAATAAATCAAAAATAAAAATAAGTGGAAAAGGCGAGAGTGCGCGAGCACACAGGAGCAAAGACAAACAGCGCAGCTTGAAGCGTAGTAAAAAAAATAATAAATAGACAACTGGTCGACCTCATTAGAAATAAAAACCCAAAAGATTAGATAGACCAGCAAACAAACACATAAATGTGGAGAGAAGGGCAGTGCGTGCAGGAGCAAAGGTAACCAGCAGACAGACCTGAATCCTTATCTTTACAAGGTCGACCTCAGAACTTTGTTCAGTTTGTCTCGGTGACGGATAATGGAAGGACGGGCAGGCAACTGGTCGACTTCATTTAAATAAACAAATAAAAAATAAGATAAACTCTCAGGAATAGATAAATAATAAAAAAAATTGTAAAGTGGAGAAAGTGAGAGAGCGCGAATGCACTCAAGCAAACACAAACAGCACAGCACGATGCGTATTTTTTTTTTAAATTGACAAAATAAATCAAAAATAAAAATAAGTGGAAAAGGCGAGAGTGCGCGAGCACACAGGAGCAAAGACAAGCAGCGCAGCTTGATGCGTAGTAAAAAAAATAATAAATAGACAACTGGTCGACCTCATTAGAAATAAAAACCCAAAAGATTAGATAGACAAACAAACAAACACATAAATGTGGAGAGAAGGGCAGTGCGGGCAGGAGCAAAGGTAAACAGCAGACAGACCTGAATTCTTATCTTTACAAGGTCGACCTCAGAACTTTGTTCAGTTTGTCTCGGTGACGGATAATGGAAGGAAGTGCAGGCAACTGGTCGACTTCATTTAAATAAACAAAAAAAAATAAGATAAACTCTCAGGAATAGATAAATAATAACAAAAAAATTGTAAAGTGGAGAAAGCGAGAGCGCGCGAATGCACTCAAGCAAACACAAACAGCACAGCACGATGCGTATTTTTTTTTTAAATTGACAAAATAAATCAAAAATGAATCAAAAATTAAAATAAGTGGAAAAGGAGAGAGTGCGCGAGCACACAGGAGCAAAGACAAGCAGCGCAGCTTGATGCGTAGTAAAAAAAATAATAAATAGACAACTGGTCGACCTCATTAGAAATAAAAACCCAAAAGATTAGATAGACGAACAAACAAACACATAAATGTGGAGAGAAGGGCAGTGCGGGCAGGAGCAAAGGTAAACAACAGACAGACCTGAATCCTTATCTTTACAAGGTCGACCTCAGAAATTTGTTCAGTTTGTCTCGGTGACGGATAATGGAAGGAAGGGCAGGCAACTGGTCGACTTCATTTAAATAAACAAATAAAAAATGAGATAAACTCTCCGGAATAGATAAATAATAACAAAAAAAATTGTAAAGTGGAGAAAGCGAGAGAGCGCGAATGCACTCAAGCAAACACAAACAGCACAGCACGATGCGTATTTTTTTTTTAAATTGGCAATATAAATCAAAAATAAATCAAAAATAAAAATAAGTGGAAAAGGCGAGAGTGCGCGAGCACACAGGAGCAAAGACAAGCAGCGCAGCTTGATGCGTAGTAAAAAAAAATAATAAATAGACAACTGGTCGACCTCATTAGAAATAAAAACCCAAAAGATTAGATACACAAACAAACAAACACATAAATGTGGAGAGAAGGGCAGTGCGCGCAGGAGCAAAGGTAAACAGCAGACAGACCTGAATCCTTATCTTTACAAGGTCGACCTCAGAACTTTGTTCAATTTCTCTCGGTGACGGACAATGGAAGGAAGGGCAGGCAACTGGTCGACTTCATTCAAATAAACAAATAAAAAATAAGATAAACTCTCAGGAATAGATAAATAATAATAAAAAATTGTAAAGTGGAGAAAGCTAGAGCGCGCGAATGCACTCAAGCAAACACAAACAGCACAGCACGATGCGTATTTTTTTTTAAATTGACAAAATAAATAAAAAATAAATCAAAAATAAAAATAAGTGGAAAAGGCGAGAGTGCGCGAGCACACAGGAACAAAGACAAGCAGCGCAGCTTGATGCGTAGTAAAAAAAATAATAAAGAGACAACTGGTCGACCTCATTAGAAATAAAAACCCAAAAGATTAGATAGACAAACAAACAAACACATAAATGTGGAGAGAAGGGCAGGGCGCGCAGGAGCAAAGGTAACCAGCAGACAGACCTGAATGCTTATCTTTACAAGGTCGACCTCAGAACTTTGTTCAGTTTGTCTCGGTGACGGATAATGGAAGGAAGGGCAGGCAACTGGTCGACTTCATTTAAATAAACAAATAAAATATAAGATAAACTCTCAGGAATAGATAAATAATAACAAAAAGTTGTAAAGTGGAGAAAGCGAGAGCGCGCGAATGCACTCAAGCAAACACAAACAGCACAGCACGATGCGTATTTTTTTTTAAAATTGACAACATAAATCAAAAATAAATCAAAAATAAAAATAAGTGGAAAAGGCGAGAGTGCGCGAGCACACAGGAGCAAAGACAAACAGCGCAGCTTGATGCGTAGTAAAAAAAATAATAAATAGACAACTGGTCGACCTCATTAGAAATAAAAACCCAAAAGATTAGATAGACCAGCAAACAAACACATAAATGTGGAGAGAAGGGCAGTGCGTGCAGGAGCAAAGGTAACCAGCAGACAGACCTGAATCCTTATCTTTACAAGGTCGACCTCAGAACTTTGTTCAGTTTGTCTCGGTGACGGATAATGGAAGCACGGGTAGGCAACTGGTCGACTTCATTTAAATAAACAAATAAAAATAAGATAAACTCTCAGGAATAGATAAATAATAAAAAAAATTGTAAAGTGGAGAAAGTGAGAGAGCGCGAATGCACTCAAGCAAACACAAACAGCACAGCACGATGCGTATTTTTTTTTAAATTGACAAAATAAATCAAAAATAAAAATAAGTGGAAAAGGCGAGAGTGCGCGAGCACACAGGAGCAAAGACAAGCAGCGCAGCTTGATGCGTAGTAAAAAAAATAATAAATAGACAACTGGTCGACCTCATTAGAAATAAAAACCCAAAAGATTAGATAGACAAACAAACAAACACATAAATGTGGAGAGAAGGGCAGTGCGTGCAGGAGCAAAGGTAAACAGCAGACAGACCTGAATACTTATCTTTACAAGGTCGACCTCAGAACTTTGTTCAGTTTGTCTCGGTGACGGATAATGGAAGGAAGGGCAGGCAACTGGTCGACTTCATTTAAATAAACAAATAAAAAATAAGATAAACTCTCAGGAATAGATAAATAATAACAAAAAAATAGTAAAGTGGAGAAAGCGAGAGCGCGCGAATGCACTCAAGCAAACACAAACAGCACAGCACGATGCGTATTTTTTTTAAATTGACAAAATAAATCAAAAATAAATCAAAAATAAAAATAAGTGGAAAAGGCGAGAGTGCGCGAGCACACAGGAATAAAGACAAGCAGCACAGCTTGATGCGTAGTAAAAAAAATAATAGACAACTGGTCGACCTCATTAGAAATAAAAACCCAAAAGATTAGATAGACAAACAAACAAACACATAAATGTGGAGAGAAGGGCAGTGCGGGCAGGAGCAAAGGTAAACAGCAGACAGACCTGAATCCTTATCTTTACAAGGTCGACCTCAGAACTTTGTTCAGTTATTCTCGGTGACGAATAATGGAAGGAAGGGCAGGCAACTGGTCGACTTCATTCAAATAAACAAATAAAAAATAAGATAAACTCTCAGGAATAGATAAATAATAAAAAAAATTGTAAAGTGGAGAAAGCGAGAGAGCGCGAATGCACTCAAGCAAACACAAACAGCACAGCACGATGCGTATTTTTTTTTAAAATTGACAAAATAAATCAAAAATAAAAATAAGTGGAAAAGGCGAGAGTGCGCGAGCACACAGGAGCAAAGACAAGTAGCGCAGCTTGATGCGTAGTAAAAAAAATAATAAATAGACAACTGGTCGACCTCATTAGAAATAAAAACCCAAAAGATTAGATAGACAAACAAACAAACACATAAATGTGCAGAGAAGGGCAGTGCGTGCAGGAGCAAATGTAAACAGCAGACAGACCTGAATCCTTATCTTTACAAGGTCGACCTCAGAACTTTGTTCAGTTTGTCTCGGTGACGGATAATGGAAGGAAGGGCAGGAAACTGGTCGACTTCATTTAAATAAACAAAAAATAATAAGATAAACTCTCAGGAATAGATAAATAATAACCAAAAAATTGTAAAGTGGAGAAAGCGAGAGCGCGCGAATGCACTCAAGCAAACACAAACAGCACAGCATGATGCGTATTTTTTTTTAAATTGACAAAATAAATCAAAAATAAAAGTAAGTGGAAAAGGCGAGAGTGCGCGAGCACACAGGAGCAAAGACAAGCAGCGCAGCTTGATGCGTAGTAAAAAAAATAATAAATAGACAACTGGTCGACCTCATTAGAAATAAAAACCCAAAAGATTAGATAGACAAACAAACAGACAAATAAATGTGGATAGAAGGGCAGTGCGGGCAGGAGCAAAGGTAAACAGCAGACAGACCTGAATCCTTATCTTTACAAGGTCGAACTCAGAACTTTGTTCAGTTTGTCTCGGTGACGGATAATGGAAGGAAGGGCAGGTAACTGGTCGACTTCATTTAAATAAACAAATAAAAAATAAGATAAACTCTCAGGAATAGATAAATAATAACAAAAAAATTGTAAAGTGGAGAAAGCGAGAGCGCGCGAATTCACTCAAGCAAACACAAACAGCACAGCACGATGCGTATTTTTTTTTAAATTGACAAAATAAATCAAAAATAAATCAAAAATAAAAATAAGTGGAAAAGGCGAGACTGCGCGAGCACACAGGAGCAAAGACAAGCAGTGCAGCTTGATGCGTAGTAAAAAAAATAATAAATAGACAACTGGTCGACCTCATTAGAAATAAAAACCCAAAAGATTAGATAGACAAACAAACAAACACATAAATGTGGAGAGAAGGGCAGGGCGCGCAGGAGCAAAGGGAACCAGTAGACAGACCTGAATCCTTATCTTTACAATGTCGACCTCAGAACTTTGTTCAGTTTGTCTCGGTGACGGATAATGGAAGGAAGGGCAGGCAACTGGTCGACTTCATTTAAATAAACAAATAAAAAATAAGATAAACTCTCAGGAATAGATAAATAATAAAAAAAATTGTAAAGTGGAGAAAGTGAGAGAGCGCGAATGCACTCAAGCAAACACAAACAGCACAGCACGATGCGTATTTTATTTTTAAATTGACAAAATAAATCAAAAATAAAAATAAGTGGAAAAGGCGAGAGTGCGCGAGCACACAGGAGCAAAGACAAGCAGCGCAGCTTGATGCGTAGTAAAAAAAATAATAAATAGACAACTGGTCGACCTCATTAGAAATGAAAACCCAAAAGATTAGATAGACAAACAAACAAACACATAAATGTGGAGAGAAGCGCAGTGCGTGCAGAAGCAAAGGTAAACAGCAGACAGACCTGAATACTTATCTTTACAAGGTCGACCTCAGGACATTGTTCAGTTTGTCTCGGTGACGGATAATGGAAGGAAGGGCAGATAACTGGTCGACTTCATTTAAATAAACAAAAAATAACAAGATAAACTCTCAGGAATAGATAAATAATAACAAAAAAATTGTAAAGTGGAGAAAGCGAGAGCGCGCGAATGCACTCAAGCAAACACAAACAGCACAGCACGATGCGTATTTTTTTTAAATTGACAAAATAAATCAAAAATAAATCAAAAATAAAAATAAGTGGAAAAGGCGAGACTGCGCGTGCACCCAAGAGCAAAGACAAGCAGCACAGCTTGATGCGTAGTAAAAAAAATAATAAATAGACAACTGGTCGACCTCATTAGAAATAAAAACCCAAAAGATTAGATAGACAAACAAACAAACACATAAATGTGGATAGAAGGGCAGTGCGGGCAGGAGCAAAGGTAAACAGCAGACAGACCTGAATCCTTATCTTTACAAGGTCGACCTCAGAACTTTGTTCAGTTTGTCTCGGTGACGGATAATGGAAGGAAGGGCAGGTAACTGGTCGACTTCATTTAAATAAACAAATAAAAAATAAGATAAACTCTCAGGAATAGATAAATAATAACAAAAAAATTGTAAAGTGGAGAAAGCGAGAGCGCGCGAATTCACTCAAGCAAACACAAACAGCACAGCACGATGCGTATTTTTTTTTAAATTGACAAAATAAATCAAAAATAAATCAAAAATAAAAATAAGTGGAAAAGGCGAGACTGCGCGAGCACACAAGAGCAAAGACAAGCAGTGCAACTTGATGCGTAGTAAAAAAAATAATAAATAGACAACTGGTCGACCTCATTAGAAATAAAAACCCAAAAGATTAGATAGACCAGCAAACAAACACATAAATATGGAGAGAAGGGCAGTGCGTGCAGGAGCAAAGGTAACCAGCAGACAGACCTGAATCGTTATCTTTACAAGGTCGACCTCAGAACTTTGTTCAGTTTGTCTCGGTGACGGATAATGGAAGGACGGGCAGGCAACTGGTCGACTTCATTTAAATAAACAAATAAAAAATAAGATAAACTCTCAGGAATAGATAAATAATAAAAAAAATTGTAAAGTGGAGAAAGTGAGAGAGCGCGAATGCACTCAAGCAAACACAAACAGCACAGCACGATGCGTATTTTTTTTTAAATTGACAAAATAAATCAAAAATAAAAATAAGTGGAAAAGGCGAGAGTGCGCGAGCACACAGGAGCAAAGACAAGCAGCGCAGCTTGATGCGTAGTAAAAAAAATAATAAATAGACAACTGGTCGACCTCATTAGAAATAAAAACCCAAAAGATTAGATAGACAAACAAACAAACACATAAATGTGGAGAGAAGGGCAAGGCGCGCAGGAGCAAAGGTAAACAGCAGACAGACCTGAATCCTTATCTTTACAAGGTCGACCTCAGAACTTTGTTCAGTTTGTCTCGGTGACGAATAATGGAAGGAAGGGCAGGCAACTGGTCGAATTCATTCAAATAAACAAATAAAAAATAAGATAAACTCTCAGGAATAGATAAATAATAACAAAAAATTGTAAAGTGGAGAAAGCGAGAGCGCGCGAATGCACTCAAGCAAACACAAACAGCACAGCACGATGCGTATTTTTTTTAAATTGACAAAATAAATAAAAAATAAATCAAAAATAAAAATAAGTGGAAAAGGCGAGAGTGCGTGAGCACACAGGAGCAAAGACAAGCAGCGCAGCTTGATGCGTAGTAAAAAAAATAATAAATAGACAACTGGTCGACCTCTTTAGAAATAAAAACCCAAAAGATTAGATAGACAAACAAACACATAAATGTGGAGAGAAGGGCAGGGCGCGCAGGAGCAAAGGTAACCAGCAGACAGACCTGAATGCTTATCTTTACAAGGTCGACCTCAGAACTTTGTTCAGTTTGTCTCGGTGACGGATAATGGAAGGAAGGGCAGATAACTGGTCGACTTCATTTAAATAAACAAAAAATAATAAGATAAACTCTCAGGAATAGATAAATAATAACAAAAAATAGTAAAGTGGAGAAAGCGAGAGCGCGCAAATGCACTCAAGCAAACACAAACAGCACAGCACGATGCGTATTTTTTTTTAAAATTGACAAAATAAATCAAAAATAAATCAAAAATAAAAATAAGTGGAAAAGGCGAGAGTGCGCGAGCACACAGGAGCAAAGACAAGCAGCACAGCTTGATGCGTAGTAAAAAAAATAATAAATAGACAACTGGTCGACCTCATTAGAAATAAAAACCCAAAAGATTAGATAGACAAACAAACAAACACATAAATGTGGAGAGAAGGGCAGTGCGCGCAGGAGCAAAGGTAAACAGCAGACAGACCTGAATCCTTATGTTTCCAAGGTCGACCTCAGAACTTTGTTCAGTTTGTCTCGGTGACGGATAATGGAAGGAAGGGCAGGTAACTGGTCGACTTCATTTAAATAAACAAAAAAAATAAGATAAACTCTCAGGAATAGATAAATAATAACAAAAAAATTGTAAAGTGGAGAAAGCGAGAGCGCGGGAATGCACTCAAGCAAACACAAACAGCACAGCACTATGCGTATTTTTTTTAAATTGACAAAATAAATCAAAAATAAATCAAAAATAAAAATAAGTGGAAAAGGCGAGATTGCGCGACCACACAGGAGGAAAGACAAGCAGTGCAGCTTGATGCGTAGTAAAAAAAATAATAAATAGACAACTGGTCGACCTCATTAGAAATAAAAACCCAAAAGATTAGATAGACAAACAAACAAACACATAAATGTGAATAGAAGGGCAGTGCGGGCAGGAGCAAAGGTAAACAGCAGACAGACCTGAATCCTTATCTTTACAAGGTCGACCTCAGAACTTTGTTCAGTTTGTCTCGGTGACGGATAATGGAAGGAAGGGCAGGTAACTGGTCGACTTCATTTAAATAAACAAATAAAATATAAGATAAACTCTCAGGAATAGATAAATAATAACAAAAAAATTGTAAAGTGGAGAAACCGAGAGCGCGCGAATGCACTCAAGCAAACACAAACAGCACAGCATGATGCGTATTTTTTTTAAATTGACAAAATAAATCAAAAATAAATCAAAAATAAAAATAAGTGGAAAAGGCGAGATTGCGCGACCACACAGGAGGAAAGACAAGCAGTGCAGCTTGATGCGTAGTAAAAAAAATAATAAATAGACAACTGGTCGACCTCATTAGAAATAAAAACCCAAAAGATTAGATAGACAAACAAACAAACACATAAATGTGGATAGAAGGGCAGTGCGGGCAGGAGAAAAGGTAACCAGCAGACAGACCTGAATCCTTATCTTTACAAGGTCGACCTCAGAACTTTGTTCAGTTTGTCTCGGTGACGGATAATGGAACGAAGGGCAGGTAACTGGTCGACTTCATTTAAATAAACAAATAAAAAATAAGATAAACTCTCAGGAATAGATAAATAATAACAAAAATATTGTAAAGTGGAGAAACCGAGAGTGCGCGAATGCACTCAAGCAAACACAAACAGCACAGCACGATGCGTATTTTTTTAAATTGACAAAATAAATCAAAAATAAATCAAAAATAAAAATAAGTGGAAAAGGCGAGACTGCGCGAGCACCCAGGAGCAAAGACAAGCAGTGCAGCTTGATGCGTAGAAAAAAAAATAATAAATAGACAACTGGTCGACCTCATTAGAAATAAAAACCCAAAAGATTAGATAGACAAACAAACAAACACATAAATGTTAATAGAAGGGCAGTGCGGGCAGGAGCAAAGATAAACAGCAGACAGACCTGAATCCTTATCTTTACAAGGTCGACCTCAGAACTTTGTTCAGTTTGTCTCGGTGACGGATAATGGAAGGAAGGGCAGGTAACTGGTCGACTTCATTTAAATAAACAAATAAAAAATAAGATAAACTCTCAGGAATAGATAAATAATAACAAAAAAATTGTAAAGTGGAGAAAGCGAGAGCGCGCGAATGCACTCAAGCAAACACAAACAGCACAGCACGATGCGTATTTTTTTTTAAATTGACAAAATAAATCAAAAATAAAAATAAGTGGAAAAGGCGAGAGTGCGCGTGCACCCAAGAGCAAAGACAAGCAGCACAGCTTGATGCGTAGTAAAAAAAATAATAAATAGACAACTGGTCGACCTCATTAGAAATAAAAACCCAAAAGATTAGATAGACAAACAAACAAACACATAAATGTGGGTAGAAGGGCAGTGCGGGCAGGAGCAAAGGTAAACAGCAGACAGACCTGAATCCTTATCTTTACAAGGTCGACCTCAGAACTTTGTTCAGTTTGTCTCGGTGACGGATAATGGAAGGAAGGGCAGGTAACTGGTCGACTTCATTTAAATAAACAAATAAAAAATAAGATAAACTCTCAGGAATAGATAAATAATAACAAAAAAATTGTAAAGTGGAGAAAGCGAGAGCGCGCGAATTCACTCAAGCAAACACAAACAGCACAGCACGATGCGTATTTTTTTTTAAATTGACAAAATAAATCAAAAATAAATCAAAAATAAAAATAAGTGGAAAAGGCGAGGACTGCGCGAGCACACAGGAGCAAAGACAAGCAGTGCAGCTTGATGCGTAGTAAAAAAAATAATAAATAGACAACTGGTCGACCTAATTAGAAATAAAAACCCACAAGATTAGATAGACAAACAAACAAACACATAAATGTGGAGAGAAGGGCAGGGCGCTCAGGAGCAAAGGGAACCAGTAGACAGACCTGAATCCTTATCTTTACAATGTCGGCCTCAGAACTTTGTTCAGTTTGTCTCGGTGACGGATAATGGAAGGAAGGGCAGGCAACTGGTCGACTTCATTTAAATAAACAAATAAAAAATAAGATAAACTCTCAGGAATAGATAAATAATAACAAAAAAATAGTAAAGTGGAGAAAGCGAGAGAGCGCGAATGCACTCAAGCAAACACAAACAGCACAGCACGATGCGTATTTTTTTTTTAAAATTGACAAAATAAATAAAAATAAATCAAAAATAAAAATAAGTGGAAAAGAGCGAGTGTGCGCGAGCACACAGGAGCAAAGAAAAGCAGCTCAGCTTGATGCGTAGTAAAAAAAATAATAAATAGACAACTGGTAGACCTCATTAGAAATAAAAACCCAAAAGATTAGATAGACAAACAAACAAACACATAAATGTGGAGAGAAGGGCAGTGCGCGCAGGAGCAAAGGGTAAACAGCAGACAGATCTGAATCCTTATCTTTACAAGGTCGACCTCAGAACTTTGTTCAGTTTCTCTCGCTGACGGATAATGGAAGGAAGGGCAGGCAACTGGTCGACTTCATTCAAATAAACAAATAAAAAATAAGATAAACTCTCAGGAATAGATAAATAATAATAAAAAATTGTAAAGTGGAGAAAGCGAGGAGCGCGCGAATGCACTCAAGCAAACACAAACAGCACAGCACGATGCGTATTTTTTTTAAATTGACAAAATAAATAAAAAATAAATCAAAAATAAAAATAAGTGGAAAAGGCGAGAGTGCGCGAGCACACAGGAGCAAAGACAAGCAGCGCAGCTTGATGCGTAGTAAAATAAATAATAAATAGACAACTGGTCGACCTCATTAGAAATAAAAACCCAAAAGATTAGATAGACAAACAAACAAACACATAAATGTGGAGAGAAGGGCAGGCGCGCAGGAGCAAAGGTAACCAGCAGACAGACCTGAATGCTTATCTTTACAAGGGTCGACCTCAGAACTTTGTTCAGTTTGTCTCGGTGACGGATAATGGAAGGAAGGGCAGGCAACTGGTCGACTTCATTTAAATAAACAAATAAAATATAAGATAAACTCTCAGGAATAGATAAATAATAACAAAAAGTTGTAAAGTGGAGAAAGCGAGAGCGCGCGAATGCACTCAAGCAAACACAAACAGCACAGCACGATGCGTATTTTTTTTTAAAATTGACAACATAAATCAAAAATAAATCAAAAATAAAAATAAGTGGAAAAGGCGAGGAGTGCGCGAGCACACAGGAGCAAAGACAAACAGCGCACCTTGATGCGTAGTAAAAAAAATAATAAATAGACAACTGGTCGACCTCATTAGAAATAAAAACCCAAAAGATTAGATAGACCAGCAAACAAACACATAAATGTGGAGAGAAGGGCAGTGCGTGCAGGAGCAAAGGTAACCAGCAGACAGACCTGAATCCTTATCTTTACAAGGTCGACCCTCAGAACTTTGTTCAGTTTGTCTCGGTGACGGATAATGGAAGGACGGGCAGGCAACTGGTCGACTTCATTTAAATAAACAAATAAAAAATAAGATAAACTCTCAGGAATAGATAAATAATAAAAAAAATTGTAAAGTGGAGAAAGTGAGAGAGCGCGAATGCACTCAAGCAAACACAAACAGCACAGCACGATGCGTATTTTTTTTTTAAATTGACAAAATAAATCAAAAATAAAAATAAGTGGAAAAGGCGAGAGTGCGCGAGCGCACAGGAGCAAAGACAAGCAGCGCAGCTTGATGCGTAGTAAAAAAAATAATAAATAGACAACTGGTCGACCTCATTAGAAATGAAAACCCAAAAGATTAGATAGACCAACAAACAAACACATAAATGTGGAGAGAAGGGCAGTGCGTGCAGGAGCAAAGGTAAACAGCAGACAGACCTGAATACTTATCTTTACAAGGTCGACCTCAGAACATTGTTCAGTTTGTCTCGGTGAGGGATAATGGAAGGAAGGGCAGATAACTGGTCGACTTCATTTAAATAAACAAAAAATAATAAGATAAACTCTCAGGAATAGATAAATAATAACAAAAAAAATTGTAAAGTGGAGAAAGCGATAGAGCGCGCGAATGCACTCATGCAAAACACAAACAGCACAGCACGATGCGTATTTTTTTTTAAATTGACAAAATAAATCAAAAATAAATCAAAAATAAAAATAAGTGGAAAAGGCGAGACTGCGCGTGCACCCAAGAGCAAAGACAAGCAGCACAGCTTGATGCGTAGTAAAAAAAATAATAAATAGACAACTGGTCGACCTCATTAGAAATAAAAACCCAAAAGATTAGATAGACAAACAAACAAACACATAAATGTGGATAGAAGGGGCAGTGCGGGCAAGAGCAAAGGTAAACAGCAGACAGACCTGAATCCTTATCTTTACAAGGTCGACCTCAGAACTTTGTTCAGTTTGTCTCGGTGACGGATAATGGAAGGAAGGGCAGGTAACTGGTCGACTTCATTTAAATAAACAAATAAAAAATAAGATAAACTCTCAGGAATAGATAAATAATAACAAAAAAATTGTAAAGTGGAGAAAGCGAGAGCGCGCGAATTCACTCAAGCAAACACAAACAGCACAGCACGATGCGTATTTTTTTTTAAATTGACAAAATAAATCAAAAATAAATCAAAAATAAAAATAAGTGGAAAAGGCGAGACTGCGCGAGCACACAAGAGCAAAGACAAGCAGTGCAGCTTGATGCGTAGTAAAAAAAATAATAAATAGACAACTGGTCGACCTCATTAGAAATAAAAACACAAAAGATTAGATAGACCAGCAAACAAACACATAAATGTGGAGAGAAGGGCAGTGCGTGCAGGAGCAAAGTAACCAGCAGACAGACCTGAATCTTATCTTTACAAGGTCGACCTCAGAACTTTGTTCAGTTTGTCTCGGTGACGGATAATGGAAGGACGGGCAGGCAACTGGTCGACTTCATTTAAATAAACAAATAAAAAATAAGATAAACTCTCAGGAATTGATAAATAATCAAAAAAATTGTAAAGTGGAGAAAGTGAGAGAGCGCGAATGCACTCAAGCAAACACAAACAGCTCAGCACGATGCGTATTTTTTTTTAAATTGACAAAATAAATCAAAAATAAAAATAAGTGGAAAAGGCGAGAGTGCGCGAGCACACAGGAGCAAAGACAAGCAGCGCAGCTTGATGCGTAGTAAAAAAAATAATAAATAGACAACTGGTCGACCTCATTAGAAATAAAAACCCAAAAGATTAGATAGACAAACAAACAAACACATAAATGTGGAGAGAAGGGCAGGGCGCGCAGGAGCAAAGGTAACCAGCAGACAGACCTGAATGCTTATCTTTACAAGGTCGACCTCAGTACTTTGTTCAGTTTGTCTCGGTGACGGATAATGGAAGGACGGGCAGGCAACTGGTCGACTTCATTTAAATAAACAAATAAAAAATAAGATAAACTCTCAGGAATAGATAAATAATAAAAAAAAATGTAAAGTGGAGAAAGTGAGAGAGCGCGAATGCACTCAAGCAAACACAAACAGCACAGCACGATGCGTATTTTTTTTTAAATTGACAAAATAAATCAAAAATAAAAATAAGTGGAAAAGGCGAGAGTGCGCGAGCACACAGGAGAAAAGACAAGCAGCGCAGCTTGATGCGTAGTAAAAAAAAATAATAAATAGACAACTGGTCGACCTCATTAGAAATAAAAACCCAAAAGATTAGATAGACAAACAAACAAAGACATAAATGTGGAGAAAAGGGCAGTGCGTGCAGGAGCAAAGGTAAACGGCAGACAGACCTGAATCCTTATCTTTACAAGGTCGACCTCAGAACTTTGTTCAGTTTGTCTCGGTGACGGATAATGGAAGGAAGGGCAGGCAACTGGTCGACTTCATTTAAATAAACAAATAAAAAATAAGATAAACTCTCAGGAATAGATAAATAATAACAAAAAAATACTAAAGTGGAGAAAGCGAGAGCGCGCGAATGCACTCCAGCAAACACAAACAGCACAGCACGATGCGTATTTTTTTTTAAAATTGACAAAATAAATCAAAAATAAATCAAAATGAAAATAAGTGGAAAAGGCGAGAGTGCGCGAGCACACAGGAGCAAAGACAAGCAGCGCAGCTTGATGCGTAGTAAAAAAAATAATAAGTAGACAACTGGTCGACCTCATTAGAAATAAAAACCCAAAAGATTAG
>NW_025957645.1:0-37746 GCF_023159225.1 Perognathus longimembris pacificus
AAGGTCGACCTCAGAACTTTGTTCAGTTTGTCTCGGTGACGGATAATGGAAGGAAGGGCAGGCAACTGGTCGACTTCATTTAAATAAACAAATAAAAAATAAGATAAACTCTCAGGAATAGATAAATCATAACAAAAAAATTGTAAAGTGGAGAAAGCGAGAGCGCGTGAATGCACTCAAGCAAACACAAACAGCACAGCACGATGCGTATTTTTTTTAAATTGACAAAATAAATGAAAAATAAATCTAAAATAAAAATAAGTGGAAAAGGCGAGAGTGCGCGAGCACACAGGAGCAAAGACAAGCAGCGCATCTTGATGCGTAGTAAAAAAAATAATAAATAGACAACTGGTTGACCTCATTAGAAATAAAAACCCAAAAGATTTGATAGACAAACAAACAAACACATAAATGTGGAGAGAAGGGCAGTGCGCGCAGGGGCAAAGGTAAACAGCAGACAGACCTGAATCCTTATCTTTTCAAGGTCGACCTCAGAACTTTGTTCAGTTTGTCTCGGTGACGGATAATGGAAGGAAGGGCAGGCAACTGGTCGACTTCATTTAAATAAACAAATAAAAAATAAGATAAACTCTCAGGAATAGAGAAATAATAACAAAAATCTTGTAAAGTGGAGAAAGCGAGAGCGCGCGAATGCACTCAAGCAAACACAAACAGCACAGCACGATGCGTATTTTTTTTAAATTGACAAAATAAATCAAAAATAAATCAAAAATAAAAATAAGTGGAAAAGGCGAGAGTGCGCGAGCACACAGGAGCAAAGACAAGCAGCGCAGCTTGATGCGTAGTAAAAAAAATAATAAATAGACAACTGGTCGACCTCATTAGAAATAAAACCCCAAAAGATTAGATAGACAAACAAACACATAAATGTGGAGAGAAGGGCAGTGCGCGCAGGAGCAAAGGTAAACAGCAGACAGACCTGAATCCTTATCTTTACAAGGTCGACCTCAGAACTTTGTTCAGTTTGTCTCGGTGACGGATAATGGAAGGAAGGGCAGGCAACTGGTCGACTTCATTTAAATAAACAAATAAAAAATAAGATAAACTCTCAGGAATAGATAAATAATAACAAAAAAATTGTAAAGTGGAAAAAGCGAGAGCGCGAGAATGCACTCAAGCAAACACAAACAGCACAGCACGATGCGTATTTTTTTTAAATTGACAAAATAAATCAAAAATAAAAATAAGTGGAAAAGGCGAGAGTGCGCGAGCACACAGGAGCAAAGACAAGCAGCGCAGCTTGATGCGTAGTAAAAAAAATAATAAATAGACAACTGGTCGACCTCATTTGAAATAAAAACCCAAAAGATTAGATAGACAAACAAACAAACACATAAATGTGGAGAGAAGGGCAGTGCGCGCAGGAGCAAAGGTAAACAGCAGACAGACCTGAATCCTTATCTTTACAAGGTCGACCTCAGAACTTTGTTCAGTTTCTCTCGGTGACGGATAATGGAAGGAAGGGCAGGCAACTGGTCGACTTCATTTAAATAAACAAATAAAAAATAAGATAAACTCTCAGGAATAGATAAATAATAACAAAAAAATTGTAAAGTGGAGAAATCGAGAGCGCGAGAATGCACTCAAGCAAACACAAACAGCACAGCACGATGCGTATTTTTTTTAAAAATTGACAAAATAAATCAAAAATAAAAAAAATAAAAATAAGTGGAAAAGTCGAGAGTGCGCGAGCACACAGTAGCAAAGACAAGCAGCGCAGCTTGATGCGTAGTAAAAAAAATAATAAATAGACAACTGGTCGACCTCATTAGAAATAAAAACCCAAAAGATTAGATAGACAAGCAAACAAACACATAAATGTGGGAGAAGGGCAGTGCGCGCAAGAGCAATGGTAAACAGCAGACAGACCTGAATCCTTATCTTTACAAGGTCGACCTCAGAACTTTGTTCAGTTTGTCTCGGTGACGGATAATGGAAGGAAGGGCAGGCAACTGGTCGACTTCATTTAAATAAACAAATAAAAAATAAGATAAACTCTCAGGAATAG
Source organism: Perognathus longimembris pacificus (assembly GCF_023159225.1). Lineage (NCBI taxonomy): Eukaryota > Metazoa > Chordata > Mammalia > Rodentia > Heteromyidae > Perognathus > Perognathus longimembris. The sequence continues at coordinate 2,030 of NW_025957645.1, forward strand.
ATAAATAATATCAAAAAAGTTGTAAAGTGGAGAAAGCGAGAGCGCGCGAATGCACTCAAGCAAACACAAACAGCACAGCACGATGCGTATTTTTTTTTAAATTGACAAAATGAATCAAAAATAAAAATAAGTGGAAAAGGCGAGAGTGCGCGAGCACACAGGAGCAAAGACAAGCAGCGCAGCTTGATGCGTAGTAAAAAAAATAATAAATAGACAACTGGTCGACCTCATTAGAAATAAAAACCCAAAAGATTAGATAGACAAACAAACAAACACATAAATGTGGAGAGAAGGGCAGTGCGCGCAGGAGCAAAGGTAAACAGCAGACAGACCTGAATCCTTATCTTTACAAGGTCGACCTCAGAACTTTGTTCAGTTTGTCTCGGTGACGGATAATGGAAGGAAGGGCAGGCAACTGGTCGACTTCATTTAAATAAACAAATAAAAAATAAGATAAACTCTCAGGAATAGATAAATAATAACAAAAAAATTGTAAAGTGGAGAAAGCGAGAGCGCGCGAATGCACTCAAGCAAACACAAACAGCACAGCACGATGCGTATTTTTTTTAAATTGACAAAATAAATCAAAAATAAAAATAAGTGGAAAAGGCGAGAGTGCGCGAGCACACAGGAGCAAAGACAAGCAGCGCAGCTTGATGCGTAGTAAAAAAAATAATAAATAGACAACTGGTCGACCTCTTTTGAAATAAAAACCCAAAAGATTAGATAGACAAACAAACAAACACATAAATGTGGAGAGAAGGGCAGTGCGCGCAGGAGCAAAGGTAAACAGCAGACAGACCTGAATCCTTATCTTTACAAGGTCGACCTCAGAACTTTGTTCAGTTTCTCTCGGTGACGGATAATGGAAGGAAGGGCAGGCAACTGGTCGACTTCATTTAAATAAACAAATAAAAAATAAGATAAACTCTCAGGAATAGATAAATAATAACAAAAAAATTGTAAAGTGGAGAAAGCGAGAGCGCGCGAATGCACTCAAGCAAACACAAACAGCACAGCACGATGCGTATTTTTTTTTAAAATTTACAAAATAAATCAAAAATAAATCAAAATAAAAATATGTGGAAAAGGCGAGAGTGCGCGAGCACACAGGAGCAAAGACAAGCAGCGCAGCTTGATGCGTAGTAAAAAAAATAATGAATAGACAACTGGTCGACCTCATTAGAAATAAAAACCCAAAAGATTAGATAGACAAACAAACAAACACATAAATGTGGAGAGAAGGGCAGTGCGCGCAGGAGCAAAAGTAAACAGCAGACAGACCTGAATCCTTATCTTTACAAGGTCGACCTCAGAACTTTGTTCAGTTTGTCTCGGTGACGGATAATGGAAGGAAGGGCAGGCAACTGGTCGACTTCATTTAAATAAACAAATAAAAAATAAGATAAACTCTCAGGAATAGATAAATCATAACAAAAAAATTGTAAAGTGGAGAAAGCGAGAGCGCGCGAATGCACTCAAGCAAACACAAACAGCACAGCACGATGCGTATTTTTTTTAAATTGACAAAATAAATGAAAAATAAATCTAAAATAAAAATAAGTGGAAAAGGCGAGAGTGCGCGAACACACAGGAGCAAAGACAAGCAGCGCATCTTGATGCGTAGTAAAAAAAAAATAAATAGACAACTGGTTGACCTCATTAGAAATAAAAACCCAAAAGATTAGATAGACAAACAAACAAACACATAAATGTGGAGAGAAGGGCAGTGCGCGCAGGAGCAAAGGTAAACAGCAGACAGACCTGAATCCTTATCTTTACAAGGTCGACCTCAGAACTTTGTTCAGTTTGTCTCGGTGACGGATAATGGAAGGAAGGGCAGGCAACTGGTCGACTTCATTTAAATAAACAAATAAAAAATAAGATAAACTCTCAGGAATAGATAAATAATAACAAAAAATTGTAAAGTGGAGAAAGCGAGAGCGCGCGAATGCACTCAAGCAAACACAAACAGCACAGCACGATGCGTATTTTTTTTTAAATTGACAAAATAAATCAAAAATAAATCAAAAATAAAAATAAGTGGAAAAGGCGAGAGTGCGCGAGCACACAGTAGCAAAGACAAGCAGCGCAGCTTGATGCGTAGTAAAAAAAATAATAAATAGACAACTGGTCGACCTCATTAGAAATAAAAACCCAAAAGATTAGATAGACAAACAAACAAACACATAAATGTGGAGAGAAGGGCAGTGCGCAGGAGCAAAGGTAAACAGCAGACAGACCTGAATCCTTATTTTACAAGGTCGACCTCAGAACTTTGTTCAGTTTCTCTCGGTGACGGATAATGGAAGGAAGGGCAGGCAACTGGTCGACTTCATTTAAATAAACAAATAAAAAATAAGATAAACTTCAGGAATAGATAAATAATAACAAAAAAATTGTAAAGTGGAGAAAGCGAGAGCGGGTGAATGCACTCAAGCAAACACAAACAGCACAGCACGATGCGTATTTTTTTTTAAATTGACAAAATAAATCAAAAATAAATCAAAAATAAAAATAAGTGGAAAAGGCGAGAGTGCGCGAGCACACAGTAGCAAAGACAAGCAGCGCAGCTTGATGCGTAGTAAAAAAAAATAATAAATAGACAACTGGTCGACCTCATTAGAAATAAAAACCCAAAAGATTAGATAGACAAGCAAACAAACACATAAATGTGGAGAGAAGGGCAGTGCGCGCAAGAGCAATGGTAAACAGCAGACAGACCTGAATCCTTATCTTTACAAGGTCGACCTCAGAACTTTGTTCAGTTTGTCTCGGTGACGGATAATGGAAGGAAGGGCAGGCAACTGGTCGACTTCATTTAAATAAACAAATAAAAAATAAGATAAACTTCAGGAATAGATAAATAATAACAAAAAAATTGTAAAGTGGAGAAAGCGAGAGCGCGTGAATGCACTCAAGCAAACAGAAACAGCACAGCAAGATGCGTATTTTTTTTAAATTGACAAAATAAATCAAAAATAAATCTAAAATAAAAATAAGTGGAAAAGGCGAGAGTGCGCGAGCACACAGGAGCAAAGACAAGCAGCGCAGCTTGATGCGTAGTAAAAAAAATAATAAATAGACAACTGGTCTACCTCATTAGAAATAAAAACCCAAAAGATTAGATAGACAAACAAACAAACACATAAATGTGGAGAGAAGGGCAGTGCGCGCAGGAGCAAAGGTAAACAGCAGACAGACCTGAATCCTTATCTTTACAAGGTCGACCTCAGAACTTTGTTCAGTTTGTCTCGGTGACGGATAATGGAAGGAAGGGCAGGCAACTGGTCGACTTCATTTAAATAAACAAATAAAAAATAAGATAAACTCTCAGGAATAGATAAATAATAACAAAAAAACTGTAAAGTGGAGAAATCGAGAGCGCGAGAATGCACTCAAGCAAACACAAACAGCACAGCACGATGCGTATTTTTTTTAAAAATTGACAAAATAAATCAAAAATAAAAATAAGTGGAAAAGTCGAGAGTGCGCGAGCACACAGGAGCAAAGACAAGCAGCGCAGCTTGATGCGTACTAAAAAAAATAATAAATAGACAACTGGTCGACCTCATTAGAAATAAAAACCCAAAAGATTAGATAGACAAACAAACAAACACATAAATGTGGAGAGAAGGGCAGTGCGCGCAGGAGCAAAGGTAAACAGCAGACAGACCTGAATCCTAATCTTTACAAGGTCGACCTCAGAACTTTGTTCAGTTTGTCTCGGTGACGAATAATGGAAGGAAGGGCAGGCAACTGGTCGACTTCATTTAAATAAAGAAATAAAAAATAAGATAAACTCTCAGGAATAGATAAATCATAACAAAAAAATTGTAAAGTGGAGAAAGCGAGAGCGCGCGAATGCACTCAAGCAAACACAAACAGCACAGCACGATGCGTATTTTTTTTTTAAATTGACAAAATAAATCAAAAATAAATCAAAAATAAAAATAAGTGGAAAAGGCGAGAGTGCGCGAGCACACAGTAGCAAAGACAAGCAGCGCAGCTTGATGCGTAGTAAAAAAAAATAATAAATAGACAACTGGTCGACCTCATTAGAAATAAAAACCCAAAAGATTAGATAGACAAGCAAACAAACACATAAATGTGGGAGAAGGGTAGTGCGCGCAAGAGCAATGGTAAACAGAAGACAGACCTGAATCCTTATCTTTACAAGGTCGACCTCAGAACTTTGTTCAGTTTGTCTCGGTGACGGATAATGGAAGGAAGGGCAGGCAACTGGTCGACTTCATTTAAATAAACAAATAAAAAATAAGATAAACTCTCAGGAATAGATAAATAATAACAAAAAAATTGTAAAGTGGAGAAAGCGAGAGCGTGCGAATGCACTCAAGCAAACACAAACAGCACAGCACGATGCGTTTTTTTTTTAAATTGACAAAATAAATCAAAAATAAATCAAAAATAAAAATAAGTGGAAAAGGCGAGAGTGCGCGAGCACACAGGAGCAAAGACAAGCAGCGCAGCTTGATGCGTACTAAAAAAAAATAATAAATAGACAACTGGTCGACCTCATTAGAAATAAAAACCCAAAAGATTTGATAGACAGACAAACAAACACATAAATGTGGAGAGAAGGGCAGTGCGCGCAGGAGCAAAGGTAAACAGCAGACAGACCTGAATCCTTATCTTTACAAGGTCGACCTCAGAACTTTGTTCAGTTTGTCTCGGTGACGGATAATGGAAGGAAGGGCAGGCAACTGGTCGACTTCATTTAAATAAACAAATAAAAAATAAGATAAACTCTCAGGAATAGATAAATAATAACAAAAAAATTGTAAAGTGGAGAAAGCGAGAGCACGCGAATGCACTCAAGCAAACACAAACAGCACAGCACGATGCGTATTTTTTTTAAATTGACAAAATAAATCAAAAATAAAAATAAGTGGAAAAGGCGAGAGTGCGCGAGCACACAGGAGCAAAGACAAGCAGCGCAGCTTGATGCGTAGTAAAAAAAATAATAAATAGACAACTGGTCGACCTCATTAGAAATAAAAACCCAAAAGATTAGATAGACAAACAAACAAACACATAAATGTGGAGAGAAGGGCAGTGCGCGCAGGAGCAAAGGTAAACAGCAGACAGACCTGAATCCTAATCTTTACAAGGTCGACCTCAGAACTTTGTTCAGTTTGTCTCGGTGACGAATAATGGAAGGAAGGGCAGGCAACTGGTCGACTTCATTTAAATAAAGAAATAAAAAATAAGATAAACTCTCAGGAATAGATAAATCATAACAAAAAAATTGTAAAGTGGAGAAAGCGAGAGCGCGCGAATGCACTCAAGCAAACACAAACAGCACAGCACTATGCGTATTTTTTTTTAAAATTTACAAAATAAATCAAAAATAAAAATATGTGGAAAAGGCGAGAGTGCGCGAGCACACAGGAGCAAAGACAAGCAGCGCAGCTTGATGCGTAGTAAAAAAAATAATGAATAGACAACTGGTCGACCTCATTAGAAATAAAAACCCAAAAGATTAGATAGACAAACAAACAAACACATAAATGTGGAGAGAAGGGCAGTGCGCGCAGGAGCAAAAGTAAACAGCAGACAGACCTGAATCCTTATCTTTACAAGGTCGACCTCAGAACTTTGTTCAGTTTGTCTCGGTGACGGATAATGGAAGGAAGGGCAGGCAACTGGTCGACTTCATTTAAATAAACAAATAAAAAATAAGATAAACTCTCAGGAATAGATAAATCATAACAAAAAAATTGTAAAGTGGAGAAAGCGAGAGCGCGTGAATGCACTCAAGCAAACACAAACAGCACAGCACGATGCGTATTTTTTTTTAAATTGACAAAATAAATCAAAAATAAATCAAAAATAAAAATAAGTGGAAAAGGCGAGAGTGCGCGAGCACACAGGAGCAAAGACAAGCAGCGCAGCTTGATGCGTAGTAAAAAAATAATAAATAGACAACTGGTCGACCTCATTAGAAATAAAAACCCAAAAGATTAGATAGACAAACAAACACATAAATGTGGAGAGAAGGGCAGTGCGCGCAGGAGCAAAGGTAAACAGCAGACAGACCTGAATCCTTATCTTTACAAGGTCGACCTCAGAACTTTGTTCAGTTTGTCTCGGTGACGGATAATGGAAGGAAGGGCAGGCAACTGGTCGACTTCATTTAAATAAACAAATAAAAAATAAGATAAACTCTCAGGAATAGAGAAATAATAACAAAAAAATTGTAAAGTGGAAAAAGCGAGAGCGCGAGAATGCACTCAAGCAAACACAAACAGCACAGCACGATGCGTATTTTTTTTAAATTGACAAAATAAATCAAAAATAAAAATAAGTGGAAAAGGCGAGAGTGCGCGAGCACACAGGAGCAAAGACAAGCAGCGCAGCTTGATGCGTAGTAAAAAAAATAATAAATAGACAACTGGTCGACCTCATTAGAAATAAAAACCCAAAAGATTAGATAGACAAACAAACACATAAATGTGGAGAGAAGGGCAGTGCGCGCAGGAGCAAAGGTAAACAGCAGACAGACCTGAATCCTTATCTTTACAAGGTCGACCTCAGAACTTTGTTCAGTTTGTCTCGGTGACGGATAATGGAAGGAAGGGCAGGCAACTGGTCGACTTCATTTAAATAAACAAATAAAAAATAAGATAAACTCTCAGGAATAGATAAATAATAACAAAAAAATTGTAAAGTGGAAAAAGCGAGAGCGCGTGAATGCACTCAAGCAAACACAAACAGCACAGCACGATGCGTATTTTTTTTAAATTGACAAAATAAATCAAAAATAAAAATAAGTGGAAAAGGCGAGAGTGCGCGAGCACACAGGAGCAAAGACAAGCAGCGCAGCTTGATGCGTAGTAAAAAAAATAATAAATAGACAACTGGTCGACCTCATTAGAAATAAAAACCCAAAAGATTAGATAGACAAACAAACAAACACATAAATGTGGAGAGAAGGGCAGTGCGCGCAGGAGCAAAGGTAAACAGCAGACAGACCTGAATCCTTATCTTTACAAGGTCGACCTCAGAACTTTGTTCAGTTTCTCTCGGTGACGGATAATGGAAGGAAGGGCAGGCAACTGGTCGACTTCATTTAAATAAACAAATAAAAAATAAGATAAACTTCAGGAATAGATAAATAATAACAAAAAAATTGTAAAGTGGAGAAATCGAGAGCGCGAGAATGCACTCAAGCAAACAGAAACAGCACAGCAAGATGCGTATTTTTTTTAAATTGACAAAATAAATCAAAAATAAATCTAAAATAAAAATAAGTGGAAAAGGCGAGAGTGCGCGAGCACACAGGAGCAAAGACAAGCAGCGCAACTTGATGCGTAGTAAAAAAAATAATAAATAGACAACTGGTCTACCTCATTAGAAATAAAAACCCAAAAGATTAGATAGACAAACAAACAAACACATAAATGTGGAGAGAAGGGCAGTGCGCGCAGGAGCAAAGGTAAACAGCAGACAGACCTGAATCCTTATCTTTACAAGGTCGACCTCAGAACTTTGTTCAGTTTGTCTCGGTGACGGATAATGGAAGGAAGGGCAGGCAACTGGTCGACTTCATTTAAATAAACTAATAAAAAATAAGATAAACTCTCAGGAATAGATAAATAATATCAAAAAAATTGTAAAGTGGAGAAAGCGAGAGCGCGCGAATGCACTCAAGCAAACACAAACAGCACAGCACGATGCGTATTTTTTTTTTAAATAAATAAAAAATGAATCAAAAATAAAAATAAGTGGAAAAGGCGAGAGTGCGCGAGCACACAGGAGCAAAGACAAGCAGCGCAGCTTGATGCGTAGTAAAAAAAATAATAAATAGACAACTGGCCGACCTCATTAGAAATAAAAACCCAAAAGATTAGATAGACAAGCAAACAAACACATAAATGTGGAGAGAAGGGCAGTGCGCGCAAGAGCAATGGTAAACAGCACACAGACCTGAATCCTTATCTTTACAAGGTCGACCTCAGAACTTTGTTCAGTTTGTCTCGGTGACGGATAATGGAAGGAAGGGCAGGCAACTGGTCGACTTCATTTAAATAAACAAATAAAAAATAAGATAAACTCTCAGGAATAGATAAATAATAACAAAAAAATTGTAAAGTGGAGAAAGCGAGAGCGTGCGAATGCACTCAAGCAAACACAAACAGCACAGCACGATGCGTTTTTTTTTTAAATTGACAAAATAAATCAAAAATAAATCAATAAAAATAAGTGGAAAAGGCGAGAGTGCGCGAGCACACAGGAGCAAAGACAAGCAGCGCAGCTTGATGCGTAGTAAAAAAAATAATAAATAGACAACTGGTCGACCTCATTAGAAATAAAAACCCAAAAGATTAGATAGACAAACAAACACATAAATGTGGAGAGAAGGCAGTGCGCGCAGGAGCAAAGGTAAACAGCAGACAGACCTGAATCCTTATCTTTACAAGGTCGACCTCAGAACTTTGTTCAGTTTGTCTCGGTGACGGATAATGGAAGGAAGGGCAGGCAACTGGTCGACTTCATTTAATTAAACAAATAAAAAATAAGATAAACTCTCAGGAATAGAGAAATAATAACAAAGAACTTGTAAAGTGGAGAAAGCGAGAGCGCGCGAATGCACTCAAGCAAACACAAACAGCACAGCACGATGCGTATTTTTTTTTAAATTGACAAAATAAATCAAAAATAAATCTAAAATAAAAATAAGTGGAAAAGGCGAGAGTGCGCGAGCACACAGTAGCAAAGACAAGCAGCGCAGCTTGATGCGTAGTAAAAAAAAAATAATAAATAGACAACTAGTCGACCTCATTAGAAATAAAAACCCAAAAGATTAGATAGACAAGCAAACAAACACATAAATGTGGAGAGAAGGGCAGTGCGCGCAAGAGCAATGGTAAACAGCACACAGACCTGAATCCTTATCTTTACAAGGTCGACCTCAGAACTTTGTTCAGTTTGTCTCGGTGACGGATAATGGAAGGAAGGGCAGGCAACTGGTCGACTTCATTTAAATAAACAAATAAAAAATAAGATAAACTCTCAGGAATAGATAAATAATAACAAAAAAATTGTAAAGTGGAGAAAGCGAGAGCGTGCGAATGCACTCAAGCAAACACAAACAGCACAGCACGATGCGTTTTTTTTTAAATTGACAAAATAAATAAAAAATAAATCAAAAATAAAAATAAGTGGAAAAGGCGAGAGTGCGCGAGCACACAGGAGCAAAGACAAGCAGCGCAGCTTGATGCGTAGTAAAAAAAATAATAAATAGACAACTGGTCGACTTCATTAGAAATAAAAACCCAAAAGATTAGATAGACAAACAAACACATAAATGTGGAGAGAAGGCCAGTGTGCGCAGGAGCAAAGGTAAACAGCAGACAGACCTGAATCCTTATCTTTACAAGGTCGACCTCAGAACTTTGTTCAGTTTGTCTCGGTGACGGATAATGGAAGGTAGGGCAGGCAACTGGTCGACTTCATTTAAATAAACTAATAAAAAATAAGATAAACTCTCAGGAATAGATAAATAATATCAAAAAAATTGTAAAGTGGAGAAAGCGAGAGCGCGCGAATGCACTCAAGCAAACACAAACAGCACAGCACGATGCGTATTTTTTTTTAAATTGACAAAATGAATCAAAAATAAAAATAAGTGGAAAAGGCGAGAGTGCGCGAGCACACAGGAGCAAAGACAAGCAGCGCAGTTTGATGCGTAGTAAAAAAAATAATAAATAGACAACTGGTCGACCTCATTAGAAATAAAAACCCAAAAGATTAGATAGACAAACAAACAAACACATAAATGTGGAGAGAAGGGCAGTGCGCGCAGGAGCAAAGGTAAACAGCAGACAGACCTGAATCCTTATCTTTACAAGGTCGACCTCAGAACTTTGTTCAGTTTGTCTCGGTGACGGATAATGGAAGGAAGGGCAGGCAACTGGTCGACTTCATTTAAATAAACAAATAAAAAATAAGATAAACTCTCAGGAATAGATAAATAATAACAAAAAAATTGTAAAGTGGAGAAAGCGAGAGCGCGCGAATGCACTCAAGCAAACACAAACAGCACAGCACGATGCGTATTTTTTTTAAATTGACAAAATAAATCAAAAATAAATCTAAAATAAAAATAAGTGGAAAAGGCGAGAGTGCGCGAGCACACAGGAGCAAAGACAAGCAGCGCAGCTTGATGCGTAGTAAAAAAAATAATAAATAGACAACTGGTCGACCTCATTAGAAATAAAAACCCAAAAGATTAGATAGACAAACAAACAAACACATAAATGTGGAGAGAAGGGCAGTGCGCGCAGGAGCAAAGGTAAACAGCAGACAGACCTGAATCCTTATCTTTACAAGGTCGACCTCAGAACTTTGTTCAGTTTGTCTCGGTGACGGATAATGGAAGGAAGGGCAGGCAACTGGTCGACTTCATTTAAATAAACAAATAAAAAATAAGATAAACTCTCAGGAATAGATAAATCATAACAAAAAAATTGTAAAGTGGAGAAAGCGAGAGCGCGTGAATGCACTCAAGCAAACACAAACAGCACAGCACGATGCGTATTTTTTTAAATTGACAAAATAAATGAAAAATAAATCTAAAATAAAAATAAGTGGAAAAGGCGAGAGTGCGGGAGCACACAGGAGCAAAGACAAGCAGCGCATCTTGATGCGTAGTAAAAAAAATAATAAATATACACCTGGTTGACCTCATTAGAAATAAAAACCCAAAAGATTAGATAGACAAACAAACAAACACATAAATGTGGAGAGAAGGGCAGTGCGCGCAGGAGCAAAGGTAAACAGCAGACAGACCTGAATCCTTATCTTTACAAGGTCGACCTCAGAACTTTGTTCAGTTTGTCTCGGTCACGGATAATGGAAGGAAGGGCAGGCAACTGGTCGACTTCATTTAAATAAACAAATAAAAAATAAGATAAACTCTCAGGAATAGAGAAATAATAACAAAAAACTTGTAAAGTGGAGAAAGCGAGAGCGCGCGAATGCACTCAAGCAAACACAAACAGCACAGCACGATGCGTATTTTTTTTTAAATTGACAAAATAAATCAAAAATAAATCAAAAATAAAAATAAGTGGAAAAGGCGAGAGTGCTCGAGCACACAGTAGCAAAGACAAGCAGCGCAGCTTGATGCGTAGTAAAAAAAAAATAATAAATAGACAACTGGTCGACCTCATTAGAAATAAAAACCCAAAAGATTAGATAGACAAGAAAACAAACACATAAATGTGGGAAAAGGGCAGTGCGCGCAAGAGCAATGGTAAACAGCAGACGGACCTGAATCCTTATCTTTACAAGGTCGACCTCAGAATTTGTTCAGTTTGTCTCGGTGAGGGATAATGGAAGAAATGGCAGGCAACTGGTCGACTTCATTTAAATAAACAAATAAAAAATAAGATAAACTCTCAGGAATAGATAAATAATAACAAAAAAATTGTAAAGTGGAGAAAGCGAGAGCGTGCGAATGCACTCAAGCAAACACAAACAGCACAGCACGATGCGTTTTTTTTTTTAAATTGACAAAATAAATCAAAAATAAATCAAAAATAAAAATAAGTGGAAAAGGCGAGAGTGCGCGAGCACACAGGAGCAAAGACAAGCAGCGCAGCTTGATGCGTTGTAAAAAAAATAATAAATAGACAACTGGTCGACCTCATTAGAAATAAAAACCCAAAAGATTAGATAGACAAACAAACAAACACATAAATGTGGAGAGAAGGGCAGTGCGCGCAGGAGCAAAGGTAAACAGCAGACAGACCTGAATCCTTATCTTTACAAGGTCGACCTCAGAACTTTGTTCAGTTTGTCTCGGTGACGGATAATGGAAGGAAGGGCAGGCAACTGGTCGACTTCATTTAAATAAACAAATAAAAAATAAGATAAACTCTCAGGAATAGATAAATCATAACAAAAAAATTGTAAAGTGGAGAAAGCGAGAGCGCGCGAATGCACTAAGCAAACACAAACAGCACAGCACGATGCGTATTTTTTTTAAATTGACAAAATAAATCAAAAATAAAAATAAGTGGAAAAGGCGAGAGTGCGCGAGCACACAGGAGCAAAGACAAGCAGCGCAGCTTGATGCGTAGTAAAAAAAATAATAAATAGACAACTGGTCGACCTCATTAGAAATAAAAACCCAAAAGATTAGATAGACAAACAAACAAACACATAAATGTGGAGAGAAGGGCAGTGGGCGCAGGAGCAAAGGTAAACAGCAGACAGACCTGAATCCTTATCTTTACAAGGTCGACCTCAGAACTTTGTTCAGTTTCTCTCGGTGACGGATAATGGAAGGAAGGGCAGGCAACTGGTCGACTTCATTTAAATAAACAAATAAAAAATAAGATAAACTTCAGGAATAGATAAATAATAACAAAAAAATTGTAAAGTGGAGAAAGCGAGAGCGCGTGAATGCACTCAAGCAAACAGAAACAGCACAGCACGATGCGTATTTTTTTTTAAATTGACAAAATAAATCAAAAATAAATCTAAAATAAAAATAAGTGGAAAAGGCGAGAGTGCGCGAGCACACAGGAGCAAAGACAAGCAGCGCAGCTTGATGCGTAGTAAAAAAAATAATAAATAGACAACTGGTCGACCTCATTAGAAATAAAAACCCAAAAGATTAGATAGACAAACAAACAAACACATAAATGTGGAGAGAAGGGCAGTGCGCGCAGGAGCAAAGGTAAACAGCAGACAGACCTGAATCCTTATCTTTACAAGGTCGACCTCAGAACTTTGTTCAGTTTGTCTCGATGACGGATAATGGAAGGAAGGGCAGGCAACTGGTCGACTTCATTTAAATAAACAAATAAAAAATAAGATAAACTCTCAGGAATAGATAAATAATAACAAAAAAATTGTAAAGTGGGAAATCGAGAGCGCGAGAATGCACTCAAGCAAACACAAACAGCACAGCACGATGCGTATTTTTTTTAAAAATTGACAAAATAAATCAAAAATAAATCAAAAATAAAAATAAGTGGAAAAGTCGAGAGTGCGCGAGCACACAGGAGCAAAGACAAGCAGCGCAGCTTGATGCGTACTAAAAAAAATAATAAATATACAACTGGTCGACCTCATTAGAAATAAAAACCCAAAAGATTAGATAGACAAACAAACAAACACATAAATGTGGAGAGAAGGGCAGTGCGCGCAGGAGCAAAGGTAAACAGCGGACAGACCTGAATCCTAATCTTTACAAGGTCGACCTCAGAACTTTGTTCAGTTTGTCTCGGTGACGAATAATGGAAGGAAGGGCAGGCAACTGGTCGACTTCATTTAAATAAACAAATAAAAAATAAGATAAACTCTCAGGAATAGATAAATCATAACAAAAAAATTGTAAAGTGGAGAAAGCGAGAGCGCGTGAATGCACTCAAGCAAACACAAACAGCACAGCACGAAGCGTATTTTTTTTAAATTGACAAATTAAATCAAAAATAAATCAAAAATAAAAATAAGTGGAAAAGGCGAGAGTGCGCGAGCACACAGGAGCAAAGACAAGCAGCGCAGCTTGATGCGTAGTAAAAGAAATAATAAATAGAAAACTGGTCGACCTCATTATAAATAACAACCCAAAAGATTAGATAGACAAACAAACAAACACATAAATGTGGAGAGAAGGGCAGTGCGCGCAGGAGCAAAGGTAAACAGCAGACAGACCTGAATCCTTATCTTTACAAGGTCGACCTCAGAACTTTGTTCAGTTTGTCTCGGGGAAGGATAATGGAAGGAAGGGCAGGCAACTGGACGACTTCATTTAAAAAAACAAATAAAAAATAAGATAAACTCTACGGAATAGATAAATCATAACAAAAAAATTGTAAAGTGGAGAAAGCGAGAGCGCGCGAATGCACTCAAGCAAACACAAACAGCACAGCACGATGCGTATTTTTTTTAAATTGACAAAATAAATCAAAAATAAATCAAAAATAAAAATATGTGGAAAAGGCGAGAGTGCGCGAGCACACAGGAGCAAAGACAAGCAGCGCAGCTTGATGCGTAGTAAAAAAAATAATGAATAGACAACTGGTCGACCTCATTAGAAATAAAAACCCAAAAGATTAGATAGACAAACAAACAAACACATAAATGTGGAGAGAAGGGCAGTGCGCGCAGGAGCAAAAGTAAACAGCAGACAGACCTGAATCCTTATCTTTACAAGGTCGACCTCAGAACTTTGTTCAGTTTGTCTCGGTGACGGATAATGGAAGGAAGGGCAGGCAACTGGTCGACTTCATTTAAATAAACAAATAAAAAATAAGATAAACTCTCAGGAATAGATAAATAATAACAAAAAAATTGTAAAGTGGAGAAAGCGAGAGCGCGCGAATGCACTCAAGCAAACACAAACAGCACAGCACGATGCGTATTTTTTTTAAATTGACAAAATAAATCAAAAATAAAAATAAGTGGAAAAGGCGAGAGTGCGCGAGCACACAGGAGCAAAGACAAGCAGCGCAGCTTGATGCGTAGTAAAAAAAATAATAAATAGACAACTGGTCGACCTCATTAGAAATAAAAACCCAAAAGATTAGATAGACAAACAAACAAACACATAAATGTGGAGAGAAGGGCAGTGCGCGCAGGAGCAAAGGTAAACAGCAGACAGACCTGAATCCTTATCTTTACAAGGTCGACCTCAGAACTTTGTTCAGTTTGTCTCGGTGACGGATAATGGAAGGAAGGGCAGGCAACTGGTCGACTTCATTTAAATAAACAAATAAAAAATAAGATAAACTCTCAGGAATAGATAAATCATAACAAAAAAATTGTAAAGTGGAGAAAGCGAGAGCGCGCGAATGCACTCAAGCAAACACAAACAGCACAGCACGATGCGTATTTTTTTTTAATTGACAAAATAAATCTAAAATAAAAATAAGTGGAAAAGGCGAGAGTGCGCGAGCACACAGGAGCAAAGACAAGCAGCGCATCTTGATGCGTACTAAAAAAAATAATAAATAGACAACTGGTCGACCTCATTAGAAATAAAAACCCAAAAGATTAGATAGACAAACAAAAAAACACATAAATGTGGAGAGAAGGGCAGTGCGCAGGAGCAAAGGTAAACAGCAGACAGACTTGAATCCTTATTTTACAAGGTCGACCTCAGAACTTTGTTCAGTTTCTCTCGGTGACGGATAATGGAAGGAAGGGCAGGCAACTGGTCGACTTCATTTAAATAAATAAATAAAAAATAAGATAAACTTCAGGAATAGATAAATAATAACAAAAAAATTGTAAAGTGGGGAAAGCGAGAGCGCGTGAATGCACTCAAGCAAACACAAACAGCACAGCACGATGCGTATTTTTTTTAAATTGACAAAATAAATCAAAAATAAAAATAAGTGGAAAAGGCGAGAGTGCGCGAGCACACAGGAGCAAAGACAAGCAGCGCAGCTTGATGCGTAGTAAAAAAAATAATAAATAGACAACTGGTCGACCTCATTAGAAATAAAAACCCAAAAGATTAGATAGACAAACAAACAAACACATAAATGTGGAGAGAAGGGCAGTGCGCGCAGGAGCAAAGGTAAACAGCAGACAGACCTGAATCCTTATCTTTACAAGGTCGACCTCAGAACTTTGTTCAGTTTGTCTCGGTGACGGATAATGGAAGGAAGGGCAGGCAACTGGTCGACTTCATTTAAATAAACAAATAAAAAATAAGATAAACTCTCAGGAATAGATAAATCATAACAAAAAAATTGTAAAGTGGAGAAAGCGAGAGCGCGCGAATGCACTCAAGCAAACACAAACAGCACAGCACGAGGCGTATTTTTTTTAAATTGACAAAATAAATCAAAAATAAAAATAAGTGGAAAAGGCGAGAGTGCGCGAGCACACAGGAGCAAAGACAAGCAGCGCAGCTTGATGCGTAGTAAAAAAAATAATAAATAGACAACTGGTCGACCTCATTAGAAATAAAAACCCAAAAGATTAGATAGACAAACAAACAAACACATAAATGTGGAGAGAAGGGCAGTGGGCGCAGGAGCAAAGGTAAACAGCAGACAGACCTGAATCCTTATCTTTACAAGGTCGACCTCAGAACTTTGTTCAGTTTCTCTCGGTGACGGATAATGGAAGGAAGGGCAGGCAACTGGTCGACTTCATTTAAATAAACAAATAAAAAATAAGATAAACTTCAGGAATAGATAAATAATAACGAAAAAATTGTAAAGTGGAGAAAGCGAGAGCGCGTGAATGCACTCAAGCAAACAGAAACAGCACAGCACGATGCGTATTTTTTTTTAAATTGACAAAATAAATCAAAAATAAATCTAAAATAAAAATAAGTGGAAAAGGCGAGAGTGCGCGAGCACACAGGAGCAAAGACAAGCAGCGCAGCTTGATGCGTAGTAAAAAAAATAATAAATAGACAACTGGTCGACCTCATTAGAAATAAAAACCCAAAAGATTAGATAGACAAGCAAACAAACACATAAATGTGGGAGAAGGGCAGTGCGCGCAAGAGCAATGGTAAACAGCAGACAGACCTGAATCCTTATCTTTACAAGGTCGACCTCAGAACTTTGTTCAGTTTGTCTCGGTGACGGATAATGGAAGGAAGGGCAGGCAACTGGTCGACTTCATTTAAATAAACAAATAAAAAATAAGATAAACTCTCAGGAATAGATAAATAATAACAAAAAAATTGTAAAGTGGAGAAAGCGAGAGCGTGCGAATGCTCTCAAGCAAACACAAACAGCACAGCACGATGCGTTTTTTTTTTAAATTGACAAAATAAATCAAAAATAAATCAAAAATAAAAATAAGTGGAATAGGCGAGAGTGCGCGAGCACACAGGAGCAAAGACAAGCAGCGCAGCTTGATGCGTAGTAAAAAAAATAATAAATAGACAACTGGTCGACCTCATTAGAAATAAAAAATCAAAAGATTAGATAGACAAACAAACAAACACATAAATGTGGAGAGAAGGGCAGTGCGCGCAGGAGCAAAGGTAAACAGCAGACAGACCTGAATCCTTATCTTTACAAGGTCGACCTCAGAACTTTGTTCAGTTTGTCTCGGTGACGGATAATGGAAGGAAGGGCAGGCAACTGGTCGACTTCATTTAAATAAACAAATAAAAAATAAGATAAACTCTCAGGAATAGATAAATAATAACAAAAAAATTGTAAAGTGGAGAAAGCGAGAGCGCGAATGCACTCAAGCAAACACAAACAGCACAGCACGATGCGTATTTTTTTTAAATTGACAAAATAAATCAAAAATAAAAATAAGTGGAAAAGGCGAGAGTGCGCGAGCACACAGGAGCAAAGACAAGCAGCGCAGCTTGATGCGTAGTAAAAAAAATAATAAATAGACAACTGGTCGACCTCATTAGAAATAAAAACCCAAAAGATTAGATAGACAAACAAACAAACACATAAATGTGGAGAGAAGGGCAGTGCGCGCAGGAGCAAAGGTAAACAGCAGACAGACCTGAATCCTTATCTTTACAAGGTCGACCTCAGAACTTTGTTCAGTTTGTCTCGGTGACGGATAATGGAAGGAAGGGCAGGCAACTGGTCGACTTCATTTAAATAAACAAATAAAAAATAAGATAAACTCTCAGGAATAGATAAATAATAACAAAAAAATTGTAAAGTGGAGAAAGCGAGAGCGCGCGAATGCACTCAAGCAAACACAAACAGCACAGCACGATGCGTATTTTTTTAAATTGACAAAATAAATCAAAAATAAAAATAAGTGGAAAAGGCGAGAGTGCGCGAGCACACAGGAGCAAAGACAAGCAGCGCAGCTTGATGCGTAGTAAAAAAAATAATAAATAGACAACTGGTCGACCTCATTAGAAATAAAAACCCAAAAGATTAGATAGACAAACAAACAAACACATAAATGTGGAGAGAAGGGCAGTGGGCGCAGGAGCAAAGGTAAACAGCAGACAGACCTGAATCCTTATCTTTACAAGGTCGACCTCAGAACTTTGTTCAGTTTCTCTCGGTGACGGATAATGGAAGGAAGGGCAGGCAACTGGTCGACTTCATTTAAATAAACAAATAAAAAATAAGATAAACTCTCAGGAATAGATAAATAATAACAAAAAAATTGTAAAGTGGAGAAAGCGAGAGCGCGTGAATGCACTCAAGCAAACAGAAACAGCACAGCACGATGCGTATTTTTTTTCAAATTGACAAAATAAATCAAAAATAAATCTAAAATAAAAATAAGTGGAAAAGGCGAGAGTGCGCGAGCACACAGGAGCAAAGACAAGCAGCGCAGCTTGATGCGTAGTAAAAAAAATAATAAATAGACAACTGGTCGACCTCATTAGAAATAAAAACCCAAAAGATTAGATAGACAAACAAACAAACACATAAATGTGGAGAGAAGGGCAGTGCGCGCAGGAGCAAAGGTAAACAGCAGACAGACCTGAATCCTTATCTTTACAAGGTCGACCTCAGAACTTTGTTCAGTTTGTCTCGGTGACGGATAATGGAAGGAAGGGCAGGCAACTGGTCGACTTCATTTAAATAAACAAATAAAAAATAAGATAAACTCTCAGGAATAGATAAATCATAACAAAAAAATTGTAAAGTGGAGAAAGCGAGAGCGCGCGAATGCACTCAAGCAAACACAAACAGCACAGCACGAGGCGTATTTTTTTTAAATTGACAAAATAAATCAAAAATAAAAATAAGTGGAAAAGGCGAGAGTGCGCGAGCACACAGGAGCAAAGACAAGCAGCGCAGCTTGATGCGTAGTAAAAAAAATAATAAATAGACAACTGGTCGACCTCATTAGAAATAAAAACCCAAAAGATTAGATAGACAAACAAACAAACACATAAATGTGGAGAGAAGGGCAGTGGGCGCAGGAGCAAAGGTAAACAGCAGACAGACCTGAATCCTTATCTTTACAAGGTCGACCTCAGAACTTTGTTCAGTTTCGCTCGGTGACGGATAATGGAAGGAAGGGCAGGCAACTGGTCGACTTCATTTAAATAAACAAATAAAAAATAAGATAAACTCTCAGGAATAGATAAATAATAACAAAAAAATTGTAAAGTGGAGAAAGCGAGAGCGCGTGAATGCACTCAAGCAAACAGAAACAGCACAGCACGATGCGTATTTTTTTTCAAATTGACAAAATAAATCAAAAATAAATCTAAAATAAAAATAAGTGGAAAAGGCGAGAGTGCGCGAGCACACAGGAGCAAAGACAAGCAGCGCAGCTTGATGCGTAGTAAAAAAAATAATAAATAGACAACTGGTCGACCTCATTAGAAATAAAAACCCAAAAGATTAGATAGACAAACAAACAAACACATAAATGTTGAGAGAAGGGCAGTGCGCGCAGGAGCAAAGGTAAACAGCAGACAGACCTGAATCCTTATCTTTACAAGGTCGACCTCAGAACTTTGTTCAGTTTGTCTCGGTGACGGATAATGGAAGGAAGGGCAGGCAACTGGTCGACTTCATTTAAATAAACAAATAAAAAATAAGATAAACTCTCAGGAATAGATAAATCATAACAAAAAAATTGTAAAGTGGAGAAAGCGAGAGCGCGCGAATGCACTCAAGCAAACACAAACAGCACAGCACGAGGCGTATTTTTTTTAAATTGACAAAATAAATCAAAAATAAAAATAAGTGGAAAAGGCGAGAGTGCGCGAGCACACAGGAGCAAAGACAAGCAGCGCAGCTTGATGCGTAGTAAAAAAAATAATAAATAGACAACTGGTCGACCTCATTAGAAATAAAAACCCAAAAGATTAGATAGACAAACAAACAAACACATAAATGTGGAGAGAAGGGCAGTGGGCGCAGGAGCAAAGGTAAACAGCAGACAGACCTGAATCCTTATCTTTACAAGGTCGACCTCAGAACTTTGTTCAGTTTCTCTCGGTGACGGATAATGGAAGGAAGGGCAGGCAACTGGTCGACTTCATTTAAATAAACAAATAAAAAATAAGATAAACTTCAGGAATAGATAAATAATAACGAAAAAATTGTAAAGTGGAGAAAGCGAGAGCGCGTGAATGCACTCAAGCAAACAGAAACAGCACAGCACGATGCGTATTTTTTTTTAAATTGACAAAATAAATCAAAAATAAATCTAAAATAAAAATAAGTGGAAAAGGCGAGAGTGCGCGAGCACACAGGAGCAAAGACAAGCAGCGCAGCTTGATGCGTAGTAAAAAAAATAATAAATAGACAACTGGTCGACCTCATTAGAAATAAAAACCCAAAAGATTAGATAGACAAACAAACAAACACATAAATGTGGAGAGAAGGGCAGTGCGCGCAGGAGCAAAGGTAAACAGCAGACAGACCTGAATCCTTATCTTTACAAGGTCGACCTCAGAACTTTGTTCAGTTTGTCTCGGTGACGGATAATGGAAGGAAGGGCAGGCAACTG
Source organism: Perognathus longimembris pacificus (assembly GCF_023159225.1). Classification (NCBI taxonomy): domain Eukaryota; kingdom Metazoa; phylum Chordata; class Mammalia; order Rodentia; family Heteromyidae; genus Perognathus; species Perognathus longimembris. The sequence continues at coordinate 22,448 of NW_025957645.1, forward strand.
GTCGACTTCATTTAAATAAACAAATAAAAAATAAGATAAACTCTCAGGAATAGATAAATAATATCAAAAAAATTGTAAAGTGGAGAAAGCGAGAGCGCGCGAATGCACTCAAGCAAACACAAACAGCACAGCACGATGCGTATTTTTTTTAAATTGACAAAATGAATCAAAAATAAAAATAAGTGGAAAAGGCGAGAGTGCGCGAGCACACAGGAGCAAAGACAAGCAGCGCAGCTTGATGCGTAGTAAAAAAAATAATAAATAGACAACTGGTCGACCTCATTAGAAATAAAAACCCAAAAGATTAGATAGACAAACAAACAAACACATAAATGTGGAGAGAAGGGCAGTGCGCGCAGGAGCAAAGGTAAACAGCAGACAGACCTGAATCCTTATCTTTACAAGGTCGACCTCAGAACTTTGTTCAGTTTGTCTCGGTGACGGATAATGGAAGGAAGGGCAGGCAACTGGTCGAATTCATTTAAATAAACAAATAAAAAATAAGATAAACTCTCAGGAATAGATAAATCATAACAAAAAAATTGTAAAGTGGAGAAAGCGAGAGCGCGCGAATGCACTCAAGCAAACACAAACAGCACAGCACGAGGCGTATTTTTTTAAATTGACAAAATAAATCAAAAATAAAAATAAGTGGAAAAGGCGAGAGTGCGCGAGCACACAGGAGCAAAGACAAGCAGCGCAGCTTGATGCGTAGTAAAAAAAATAATAAATAGACAACTGGTCGACCTCATTAGAAATAAAAACCCAAAAGATTAGATAGACAAACAAACAAACACATAAATGTGGAGAGAAGGGCAGTGCGGGCAGGAGCAAAGGTAAACAGCAGACAGACCTGAATCCTTATCTTTACAAGGTCGACCTCAGAACTTTGTTCAGTTTGTCTCGGTGACGGATAATGGAAGGAAGGGCAGGCAACTGGTCGACTTCATTTAAATAAACAAATAAAAAATAAGATAAACTCTCAGGAATAGATAAATCATAACAAAAAAATTGTAAAGTGGAGAAAGCGAGAGCGCGCGAATGCACTCAAGCAAACAGAAACAGCACAGCACGATGCGTATTTTTTTTCAAATTGACAAAATAAATCAAAAATAAATCTAAAATAAAAATAAGTGGAAAAGGCGAGAGTGCGCGAGCACACAGGAGCAAAGACAAGCAGCGCAGCTTGATGCGTAGTAAAAAAAATAATAAATAGACAACTGGTCGACCTCATTAGAAATAAAAACCCAAAAGATTAGATAGACAAACAAACAAACACATAAATGTGGAGAGAAGGGCAGTGCGCGCAGGAGCAAAGGTAAACAGCAGACAGACCTGAATCCTTATCTTTACAAGGTCGACCTCAGAACTTTGTTCAGTTTGTCTCGGTGACGGATAATGGAAGGAAGGGCAGGCAACTGGTCGACTTCATTTAAATAAACAAATAAAAAATAAGATAAACTCTCAGGAATAGATAAATCATAACAAAAAAATTGTAAAGTGGAGAAAGCGAGAGCGCGCGAATGCACTCAAGCAAACACAAACAGCACAGCACGAGGCGTATTTTTTTTAAATTGACAAAATAAATCAAAAATAAAAATAAGTGGAAAAGGCGAGAGTGCGCGAGCACACAGGAGCAAAGACAAGCAGCGCAGCTTGATGCGTAGTAAAAAAAATAATAAATAGACAACTGGTCGACCTCATTAGAAATAAAAACCCAAAAGATTAGATAGACAAACAAACAAACACATAAATGTGGAGAGAAGGGCAGTGGGCGCAGGAGCAAAGGTAAACAGCAGACAGACCTGAATCCTTATCTTTACAAGGTCGACCTCAGAACTTTGTTCAGTTTCTCTCGGTGACGGATAATGGAAGGAAGGGCAGGCAACTGGTCGACTTCATTTAAATAAACAAATAAAAAATAAGATAAACTTCAGGAATAGATAAATAATAACGAAAAAATTGTAAAGTGGAGAAAGCGAGAGCGCGTGAATGCACTCAAGCAAACAGAAACAGCACAGCACGATGCGTATTTTTTTTTAAATTGACAAAATAAATCAAAAATAAATCTAAAATAAAAATAAGTGGAAAAGGCGAGAGTGCGCGAGCACACAGGAGCAAAGACAAGCAGCGCAGCTTGATGCGTAGTAAAAAAAATAATAAATAGACAACTGGTCGACCTCATTAGAAATAAAAACCCAAAAGATTAGATAGACAAACAAACAAACACATAAATGTGGAGAGAAGGGCAGTGCGCGCAGGAGCAAAGGTAAACAGCAGACAGACCTGAATCCTTATCTTTACAAGGTCGACCTCAGAACTTTGTTCAGTTTGTCTCGGTGACGGATAATGGAAGGAAGGGCAGGCAACTGGTCGACTTCATTTAAATAAACAAATAAAAAATAAGATAAACTCTCAGGAATAGATAAATAATATCAAAAAAATTGTAAAGTGGAGAAAGCGAGAGCGCGCGAATGCACTCAAGCAAACACAAACAGCACAGCACGATGCGTATTTTTTTTTAAATTGACAAAATGAATCAAAAATAAAAATAAGTGGAAAAGGCGAGAGTGCGCGAGCACACAGGAGCAAAGACAAGCAGCGCAGCTTGATGCGTAGTAAAAAAAATAATAAATAGACAACTGGTCGACCTCATTAGAAATAAAAACCCAAAAGATTAGATAGACAAACAAACAAACACATAAATGTGGAGAGAAGGGCAGTGCGGGCAGGAGCAAAGGTAAACAGCAGACAGACCTGAATCCTTATCTTTACAAGGTCGACCTCAGAACTTTGTTCAGTTTGTCTCGGTGACGGATAATGGAAGGAAGGGCAGGCAACTGGTCGACTTCATTTAAATAAACAAATAAAAAATAAGATAAACTCTCAGGAATAGATAAATCATAACAAAAAAATTGTAAAGTGGAGAAAGCGAGAGCGCGCGAATGCACTCAAGCAAACACAAACAGCACAGCACGATGCGTATTTTTTTTTAAATTTACAAAATAAATCAAAAATAAATCAAAAATAAAAATATGTGGAAAAGGCGAGAGTGCGCGAGCACACAGGAGCAAAGACAAGCAGCGCAGCTTGATGCGTAGTAAAAAAAATAATGAATAGACAACTGGTCGACCTCATTAGAAATAAAAACCCAAAAGATTAGATAGACAAACAAACAAACACATAAATGTGGAGAGAAGGGCAGTGCGGGGAGGAGCAAAGGTAAACAGCAGACAGACCTGAATCCTTATCTTTACAAGGTCGACCTCAGAACTTTGTTCAGTTTGTCTCGGGGACGGATAATGGAAGGAAGGGCAGGCAACTGGTCGACTTCATTTAAATAAACAAATAAAAAATAAGATAAACTCTCAGGAATAGATAATTAATAACAAAAAAATTGTAAAGTGGAGAAAACGAGAGCGCGCGAATGCACTCAAGCAAACACAAACAGCACAGCACGATGCGTATTTTTTTTAAATTGACAAAATAAATCAAAAATAAATCAAAAATAAAAATAAGTGGAAAAGGCGAGAGTGCGCGAGCACACAGGAGCAAAGACAAGCAGCGCAGCTTGATGCGTAGTAAAAAAAATAATAAATTGACAACTGGTCGACCTCATTAGAAATAAAAACCCAAAAGATTAGATAGACAAACAAACAAACACATAAATGTGGAGAGAAGGGCAGTGCGGGCAGGAGCAAAGGTAAACAGCAGAGACCTGAATCCTTATCTTTACAAGGTCGACCTCAGAACTTTGTTCAGTTTGTCTCGGTGACGGAAAATGGAAGGAAGGGCAGGCAACTGGTCGACTTCATTTAAATAAACAAATAAAAAATAAGATAAACTCTCAGGAATAGATAAATCATAACAAAAAAATTGTAAAGTGGAGAAAGCGAGAACGTGCGAATGCACTCAAGCAAACACAAACAGCACAGCACGATGCGTATTTTTTTTTAATTGACAAAATAAATAAAAAATAAATCAAAAATAAAAATAAGTGGAAAAGGCGAGAGTGCGCGAGCACACAGGAGCAAAGACAAGCAGCGTAGCTTGATGCGTAGTAAAAAAAATAATGAATAGACAACTGGTCGACCTCATTAGAAATAAAAACCCAAAAGATTAGATAGACAAACAAACAAACACATAAATGTGGAGAGAAGGGCAGTGGGCAGGAGCAAAAGTAAACAGCAGACAGACCTGAATCCTTATCTTTACAAGGTCGATCTCAGAACTTTGTTCAGTTTGTCTCGGTGACGGATAATGGAAGGAAGGGCAGGCAACTGGTCGACTTCATTTAAATAAACGAATAAAAAATAAGATAAACTCTCAGGAATAGACAAATAATAACAAAAAAATTGTAAAGTGGAGAAAGCGAGAGCGCGCGAATGCACTCAAGCAAACACAAACAGCACAGCACGATGCGTATTTTTTTTAAATTGACAAAATAAATCAAAAATAAATCAAAAATAAAAAAAAGTGGAAACGGCGAGAGAGCGCAAGCACACAAGAGCAAAGACAAGCAGCGCATCTTGATGCGTAGTAAAAAAAATAATAAATAGACAACTGGTCGACCTCATTAGAAATAAAAACCCAAAAGATTAGATAGACAAACAAACAAACACATAAATGTGGAGAGAAGGGCAGTGCGCAGGAGCAAAGGTAAACAGCAGACAGACCTGAATCCTTATTTTACAAGGTCGACCTCAGAACTTTGTTCAGTTTCTCTCGGTGACGGATAATGGAAGGAAGGGCAGGCAACTGGTCGACTTCATTTAAATAAACAAATAAAAAATAAGATAAACTTCAGGAATAGATAAATAATAACAAAAAAATTGTAAAGTGGGGAAAGCGAGAGCGCGTGAATGCACTCAAGCAAACACAAACAGCACAGCACGATGCGTATTTTTTTTAAATTGACAAAATAAATCAAAAATAAATCAAAAATAAAAATAAGTGGAAAAGGCGAGAGTGCGCGAGCACACAGGAGCAAAGACAAGCAGCGCAGCTTGATGCGTAGTAAAAGAAATAATAAATAGAAAACTGGTCGACCTCATTATAAATAACAACCCAAAAGATTAGATAGACAAACAAACAAACACATAAATGTGGAGAGAAGGGCAGTGCGCGCAGGAGCAAAGGTAAACAGCAGACAGACCTGAATCCTTATCTTTACAAGGTCGACCTCAGAACTTTGTTCAGTTTGTCTCGGTGACGGATAATGGAAAGAAGGGCAGGCAACTGGACGACTTCATTTAAATAAACAAATAAAAAATAAGATAAACTCTACGGAATAGATAAATCATAACAAAAAAATTGTAAAGTGGAGAAAGCGAGAGCGCGCGAATGCACTCAAGCAAACACAAACAGCACAGCACGATGCGTATTTTTTTTTAAATTGACAAAATAAATCAAAAATAAATCAAAAATAAAAATAAGTGGAAAAGGCGAGAGTGCGCGAGCACACAGTAGCAAAGACAAGCAGCGCAGCTTGATGCGTAGTAAAAAAAAATAATAAATAGACAACTGGTCGACCTCATTAGAAATAAAAACCCAAAAGATTAGATAGACAAGCAAACAAACACATAAATGTGGGAGAAGGGCAGTGCGCGCAAGAGCAATGGTAAACAGCAGACAGACCTGAATCCTTATCTTTACAAGGTCGACCTCAGAAATTGTTCAGTTTGTCTCGGTGATGGATAATGGAAGGAAGGGCAGGCAACTGGTCGACTTCATTTAAATAAACAAATAAAAAATAAGATAAACTCTCAGGAATAGATAAATTATAACAAAAAAATTGTAAAGTGGAGAAAGCGAGAGCGTGCAAATGCACTCAAGCAAACACAAACAGCACAGCACGATGCGTTTTTTTTTTAAATTGACAAAATAAATCAAAAATAAATCAAAAATAAAAATAAGTGGAAAAGGCGAGAGTGCGCGAGCACACAGGAGCAAAGACAAGCAGCGCAGCTTGATGCGTAGTAAAAAAAATAATAAATAGACAACTGGTCGACCTCATTAGAAATAAAAACCCAAAAGATTAGATAGACAAACAAACAAACACATAAATGTGGAGAGAAGGGCAGTGCGCGCAGGAGCAAAGGTAAACAGCAGACAGACCTGAATCCTTATCTTTACAAGGTCGACCTCAGAACTTTGTTCAGTTTGTCTCGGTGACGGATAATGGAAGGAAGGGCAGGCAACTGGTCGACTTCATTTAAATAAACAAATAAAAAATAAGATAAACTCTCAGGAATAGATAAATAATAACAAAAAAATTGTAAAGTGGAGAAAGCGAGAGCGCGCGAATGCACTCAAGCAAACACAAACAGCACAGCACGATGCGTATTTTTTTTAAATTGACAAAATAAATCAAAAATAAAAATAAGTGGAAAAGGCGAGAGTGCGCGAGCACACAGGAGCAAAGACAAGCAGCGCAGCTTGATGCGTAGTAAAAAAAAATAATAAATGGACAACTGGTCGACCTCATTAGAAATAAAAACCCAAAAGATTAGATAGACAAACAAACAAACACATAAATGTGGAGAGAAGGGCAGTGGGCGCAGGAGCAAAGGTAAACAGCAGACAGACCTGAATCCTTATCTTTACAAGGTCGACCTCAGAACTTTGTTCAGTTTGTCTCGGTGACGGATAATGGAAGGAAGGTCAGGCAACTGGTCGACTTCATTTAAATAAACAAATAAAAAATAAGTTAAACTTCAGGAATAGATAAATAATAACAAAAAAATTGTAAAGTGGAGAAAGCGAGAGCGCGTGAATGCACTCAAGCAAACAGAAACAGCACAGCACAATGCGTATTTTTTTTAAATTGACAAAATAAATCAAAAATAAATCTAAAATAAAAATAAGTGGAAAAGGCGAGAGTGCGCAAGCACACAGGAGCAATGACAAGCAGCGCAGCTTGATGCGTAGTAAAAAAAATAATAAATAGACAACTGGTCGACCTCATTAGAAATAAAAACCCAAAAGATTAGATAGACAAACAAACAAACACATAAATGTGGAGAGAAGGGCAGTGCGCGCAGGAGCAAAGGTAAACAGCAGACAGACCTGAATCCTTATCTTTACAAGGTCGACCTCAGAACTTTGTTCAGTTTGTCTCGGTGACGGATAATGAAAGGAAGGGCAGGCAACTGGTCGACTTCATTTAAATAAACAAATAAAAAATAAGATAAACTCTCAGGAATAGATAAATCATAACAAAAAAATTGTAAAGTGGAGAAAGCGAGAGCGCGCGAATGCACTCAAGCAAACACAAACAGCACAGCACGATGCGTATTTTTTTTTAAATTGACAAAATAAATAAAAAATAAATCTAAAATAAAAATAAGTGGAAAAGGAGAGAGTGCGCGAGCACACAGGAGCAAAGACAAGCAGCACATCTTGATGCGTAGTAAAAAAAAATAATAAATAGACAACTGGTTGACCTCATTAGAAATAAAAACCCAAAAGATTAGATAGACAAACAAACAAACACATAAATGTGGAGAGAAGGGCAGTGGGCAGGAGCAAAGGTAAACAGCAGACAGACCTGAATCCTTATTTTACAAGGTCGACCTCAGAACTTTGTTCAGTTTCTCTCGGTGACGGATAATGGAAGGAAGGGCAGGCAACTGGTCGACTTCATTTAAATAAACAAATAAAAAATAAGATAAACTCTCAGGAATAGATAAATAATAACAAAAAAATTGTAACGTGGAGAAAGCGAGAGCGCGTGAATGCACTCAAGCAAACACAAACAGCACAGCACGATGCGTATTTTTTTAAATTGACAAAATAAATCAAAAATAAAAATAAGTGGAAAAGGCGAGAGTGCGCGAGCACACAGGAGCAAAGACAAGCAGCGCAGCTTGATGCGTAGTAAAAGAAATAATAAATAGAAAACTGGTCGACCTCATTAGAAATAAAAACCCAAAAGATTAGATAGACAAACAAACAAACACATAAATGTGGAGAGAAGGGCAGTGCGCGCAGGAGCAAAGGTAAACAGCAGACAGACCTGAATCCTTATCTTTACAAGGTCGACCTCAGAACTTTGTTCAGTTTGTCTCGGTGACGGATAATGAAAGGAAGGGCAGGCAACTGGTCGACTTCATTTAAATAAACAAATAAAAAATAAGATAAACTCTCAGGAATAGATAAATCATAACAAAAAAATTGTAAAGTGGAGAAAGCGAGAGCGCGCGAATGCACTCAAGCAAACACAAACAGCACAGCACGATGCGTATTTTTTTTAAATTGACAAAATAAATAAAAAATAAATCTAAAATAAAAATAAGTGGAAAAGGAGAGAGTGCGCGAGCACACAGGAGCAAAGACAAGCAGCGCATCTTGATGCGTAGTAAAAAAAATAATAAATAGACAACTGGTTGACCTCATTAGAAATAAAAACCCAAAAGATTAGATAGACAAACAAACAAACACATAAATGTGGAGAGAAGGGCAGTGGGCAGGAGCAAAGGTAAACAGCAGACAGACCTGAATCCTTATTTTACAAGGTCGACCTCAGAACTTTGTTCAGTTTCTCTCGGTGACGGATAATGGAAGGAAGGGCAGGCAACTGGTCGACTTCATTTAAATAAACAAATAAAAAATAAGATAAACTCTCAGGAATAGATAAATAATAACAAAAAAATTGTAAAGTGGAGAAAGCGAGAGCGCGTGAATGCACTCAAGCAAACACAAACAGCACATCACGATGCGTATTTTTTTAAATTGACAAAATAAATCAAAAATAAAAATAAGTAGAAAAGGCGAGAGTGCGCGAGCACACAGGAGCAAAGACAAGCAGCGCAGCTTGATGCGTAGTAAAAGAAATAATAAATAGAAAAACTGGTCGACCTCATTAGAAATAAAAACCCAAAAGATTAGATAGACAAACAAACAAACACATAAATGTGGAGAGAAGTGCAGTGCGCGCAGGAGCAAAGGTAAACAGCAGACAGACCTGAATCCTTATCTTTACAAGGTCGACCTCAGAACTTTGTTCAGTTTGTCTCGGTGACGGATAATGGAAGGAAGGGCAGGCAACTGGACGACTTCATTTAAATAAACAAATAAAAAATAAGATAAACTCTCAGGAATAGATAAATCATAACAAAAAAATTGTAAAGTGGAGAAAGCGAGAGCGCGCGAATGCACTCAAGCAAACACAAACAGCACAGCACGATGCGTATTTTTTTTAAAATTAACAAAATAAATCAAAAATAAATCAAAAATAAAAATAAGTGGAAAAGGCGAGAGTGCGCGAGCACACAGTAGCAAAGACAAGCAGCGCAGCTTGATGCGTAGTAAAAAAAAATAATAAATAGACAACTGGTCGACCTCATTAGAAATAAAAACCCAAAAGATTAGATAGACAAGCAAACAAACACATAAATGTGGGAGAAGGGCAGTGCGCGCAAGAGCAATGGTAAACAGCAGACAGACCTGAATCCTTATCTTTACAAGGTCGACCTCAGAAATTGTTCAGTTTGTCTCGGTGATGGATAATGGAAGGAAGGGCAGGCAACTGGTCGACTTCATTTAAATAAACAAATAAAAAATAAGATAAACTCTCAGGAATAGATAAATTATAACAAAAAAATTGTAAAGTGGAGAAAGCGAGAGCGTGCAAATGCACTCAAGCAAACACAAACAGCACAGCACGATGCGTTTTTTTTTTTAAATTGACAAAATAAATCAAAAATAAATCAAAAATAAAAATAAGTGGAAAAGGCGAGAGTGCGCGAGCACACAGGAGCAAAGACAAGCAGCGCAGCTTGATGCGTAGTAAAAAAAAATAATAAATAGACAACTGGTCGACCTCATTAGAAATAAAAACCCAAAAGATTAGATAGACAAACAAACAAACACATAAATGTGGAGAGAAGGGCAGTGCGCGCAGGAGCAAAGGTAAACAGCAGACAGACCTGAATCCTTATCTTTACAAGGTCGACCTCAGAACTTTGTTCAGTTTGTCTCGGTGACGGATAATGAAAGGAAGGGCAGGCAACTGGTCGACTTCATTTAAATAAACAAATAAAAAATAAGATAAACTCTCAGGAATAGATAAATCATAACAAAAAAATTGTAAAGTGGAGAAAGCGAGAGCGCGCGAATGCACTCAAGCAAACACAAACAGCACAGCACGATGCGTATTTTTTTTAAATTGACAAATAAATAAAAAATAAATCTAAAATAAAAATAAGTGGAAAAGGAGAGAGTGCGCGAGCACACAGGAGCAAAGACAAGCAGCGCATCTTGATGCGTAGTAAAAAAAATAATAAATAGACAACTGGTTGACCTCATTAGAAATAAAAACCCAAAAGATTAGATAGACAAACAAACAAACACATAAATGTGGAGAGAAGGGCAGTGGGCAGGAGCAAAGGTAAACAGCAGACAGACCTGAATCCTTATTTTACAAGGTCGACCTCAGAACTTTGTTCAGTTTCTCTCGGTGACGGATAATGGAAGGAAGGGCAGGCAACTGGTCGACTTCATTTAAATAAACAAATAAAAAATAAGATAAACTCTCAGGAATAGATAAATAATAACAAAAAAATTGTAAAGTGGAGAAAGCGAGAGCGCGTGAATGCACTCAAGCAAACACAAACAGCACATCACGATGCGTATTTTTTTAAATTGACAAAATAAATCAAAAATAAAAATAAGTAGAAAAGGCGAGAGTGCGCGAGCACACAGGAGCAAAGACAAGCAGCGCAGCTTGATGCGTAGTAAAAGAAATAATAAATAGAAAACTGGTCGACCTCATTAGAAATAAAAACCCAAAAGATTAGATAGACAAACAAACAAACACATAAATGTGGAGAGAAGGGCAGTGCGCGCAGGAGCAAAGGTAAACAGCAGACAGACCTGAATCCTTATCTTTACAAGGTCGACCTCAGAACTTTGTTCAGTTTGTCTCGGTGACGGATAATGGAAGGAAGGGCAGGCAACTGGACGACTTCATTTAAATAAACAAATAAAAAATAAGATAAACTCTCAGGAATAGATAAATCATAACAAAAAAATTGTAAAGTGGAGAAAGCGAGAGCGCGCGAATGCACTCAAGCAAACACAAACAGCACAGCACGATGCGTATTTTTTTTAAAATTAACAAAATAAATCAAAAATAAATCAAAAATAAAAATAAGTGGAAAAGGCGAGAGTGCGCGAGCACACAGTAGCAAAGACAAGCAGCGCAGCTTGATGCGTAGTAAAAAAAAATAATAAATAGACAACTGGTCGACCTCATTAGAAATAAAAACCCAAAAGATTAGATAGACAAGCAAACAAACACATAAATGTGGGAGAAGGGCAGTGCGCGCAAGAGCAATGGTAAACAGCAGACAGACCTGAATCCTTATCTTTACAAGGTCGACCTCAGAAATTGTTCAGTTTGTCTCGGTGATGGATAATGGAAGGAAGGGCAGGCAACTGGTCGACTTCATTTAAATAAACAAATAAAAAATAAGATAAACTCTCAGGAATAGATAAATTATAACAAAAAAAATTGTAAAGTGGAGAAAGCGAGAGCGTGCAAATGCACTCAAGCAAACACAAACAGCACAGCACGATGCGTTTTTTTTTTAAATTGACAAAATAAATCAAAAATAAATCAAAAATAAAAATAAGTGGAAAAGGCGAGAGTGCGCGAGCACACAGGAGCAAAGACAAGCAGCGCAGCTTGATGCGTAGTAAAAAAAATAATAAATAGACAACTGGTCGACCTCATTAGAAATAAAAACCCAAAAGATTAGATAGACAAACAAACAAACACATAAATGTGGAGAGAAGGGCAGTGCGCGCAGGAGCAAAGGTAAACAGCAGACAGACCTGAATCCTTATCTTTACAAGGTCGACCTCAGAACTTTGTTCAGTTTGTCCCGGTGACGGATAATGGAAGGAAGGGCAGGCAACTGGTCGACTTCATTTAAATAAACAAATAAAAAATAAGATAAACTCTCAGGAATAGATAAATAATAACAAAAAAATTGTAAAGTGGAGAAAGCGAGAGCGCGCGAATGCACTCAAGCAAACACAAACAGCACAGCACGATGCGTATTTTTTTTAAATTGACAAAATAAATCAAAAATAAAAATAAGTGGAAAAGGCGAGAGTGCGCGAGCACACAGGAGCAAAGACAAGCAGCGCAGCTTGATGCGTAGTAAAAAAAAATAATAAATGGACAACTGGTCGACCTCATTAGAAATAAAAACCCAAAAGATTAGATAGACAAACAAACAAACACATAAATGTGGAGAGAAGGGCAGTGGGCGCAGGAGCAAAGGTAAACAGCAGACAGACCTGAATCCTTATCTTTACAAGGTCGACCTCAGAACTTTCTTCAGTTTCTCTCGGTGACGGATAATGGAAGGAAGGTCAGGCAACTGGTCGACTTCATTTAAATAAACAAATAAAAAATAAGATAAACTTCAGGAATAGATAAATAATAACAAAAAAATTGTAAAGTGGAGAAAGCGAGAGCGCGTGAATGCACTCAAGCAAACAGAAACAGCACAGCACAATGCGTATTTTTTTTAAATTGACAAAATAAATCAAAAATAAATCTAAAATAAAAATAAGTGGAAAAGGCGAGAGTGCGCGAGCACACAGGAGCAATGACAAGCAGCGCAGCTTGATGCGTAGTAAAAAAAATATTAAATAGACAACTGGTCGACCTCATTAGAAATAAAAACCCAAAAGATTAGATAGACAAACAAACAAACACATAAATGTGGAGAGAAGGGCAGTGCGCGCAGGAGCAAAGGTAAACAGCAGACAGACCTGAATCCTTATCTTTACAAGGTCGACCTCAGAACTTTCTTCAGTTTCTCTCGGTGACGGATAATGGAAGGAAGGTCAGGCAACTGGTCGACTTCATTTAAATAAACAAATAAAAAATAAGATAAACTTCAGGAATAGATAAATAATAACAAAAAAATTGTAAAGTGGAGAAAGCGAGAGCGCGTGAATGCACTCAAGCAAACAGAAACAGCACAGCACGATGCGTATTTTTTTTTAAATTCACAAAATAAATCAAAAATAAATCTAAAATAAAAATAAGTGGAAAAGGCGAGAGTGCGCGAGCACACAGGAGCAAAGACAAGCAGCGCAGCTTGATGCGTAGTAAAAAAAATAATAAATAGACAACTGGTCGACCTCATTAGAAATAAAAACCCAAAAGATTAGATAGACAAACAAACAAACACATAAATGTGGAGAGAAGGGCAGTGCGCGCAGGAGCAAAGGTAAACAGCAGACAGACCTGAATCCTTATCTTTACAAGGTCGACCTCAGAACTTTGTTCAGTTTGTCTCGGTGACGGATAATGGAAGGAAGGGCAGGCAACTGGTCGACTTCATTTAAATAAACAAATAAAAAATAAGATAAACTCTCAGGAATAGATAAATCATAACAAAAAAATTGTAAAGTGGAGAAAGCGAGAGCGCGCGAATGCACTCAAGCAAACACAAACAGCACAGCACGATGCGTATTTTTTTTAAATTGACAAAATAAATAAAAAATAAATGTAAAATAAAAATAAGTGGAAAAGGAGAGAGTGCGCGAGCACACAGGAGCAAAGACAAGCAGCGCATCTTGATGCGTAGTAAAAAAAATAATAAATAGACAACTGGTCGACCTCATTAGAAATAAAAACCCAAAAGATTAGATAGACAAACAAACAAACACATAAATGTGGAGAGAAGGGCAGTGCGCGCAGGAGCAAAGGTAAACAGCAGACAGACCTGAATCCTTATTTTACAAGGTCGACCTCAGAACTTTGTTCAGTTTCTCTCGGTGACGGATAATGGAAGGAAGGGCAGGCAACTGGTCGACTTCATTTAAATAAACAAATAAAAAATAAGATAAACTCTCAGGAATAGATAAATAATAACAAAAAAATTGTAAAGTGGAGAAAGCGAGAGCGCGTGAATGCACTCAAGCAAACACAAACAGCACAGCACGATGCGTATTTTTTTAAATTGACAATATAAATCAAAAATAAATCAAAAATAAAAATAAGTGGAAAAAGGCGAGAGTGCGCGAGCACACAGGAGCAAAGACAAGCAGCGCAGCTTGATGCGTAGTAAAAGAAATAATAAATAGAAAACTGGTCGACCTCATTAGAAATAAAAACCCAAAAGATTAGATAGACAAACAAACAACAACACATAAATGTGGAGAGAAGGGCAGTGCGCGCAGGAGCAAAGGTAAACAGCAGACAGACCTGAATCCTTATCTTTACAAGGTCGACCTCAGAACTTTGTTCAGTTTGTCTAGGTGACGGATAATGCAAGGAAGGTCAGGCAACTGGTCGACTTCATTTAAATAAACAAATAAAAAATAAGATAAACTCTCAGGAATAGATAAATAATAACAAAAAAATTGTAAAGTGGAGAAAGCGAGAGCGCGCGAAAGCACTCAAGCAAACACAAACAGCACAGCACGGTGTGTATTTTTTTTAAATTGACAAATAAATCAAAAATAAATCAAAAATAAAAATAAGTGGAAAAGGCGAGAGTGGGCGAGCACACAGGAGCAAAGACAAGCAGCGCAGCTTGATGCGTAGTAAAAAAAATAATAAATAGACAACTGGTCGACCTCATTAGAAATAAAAACCCAAAAGATTAGATAGACAAACAAACAAACACATAAATGTGGAGAGAAGGGCAGTTCGGGCAGGAGCAAAGGTAAACAGCAGAGAGACCTGAATCCTTATCTTTACAAGGTCGACCTCAGAACTTTGTTCAGTTTGTCTCGGTGACGGATAATGGAAGGAAGGGCAGGCAACTGGTCGTCTTCATTTAAATAAACAAATAAAAAATAAGATAAACTCTCAGGAATAGATAAATAATAACAAAAACATTGTAAAGTGGAGAAAGCGAGAGCGCGCGAATGCACTCAAGCAAACACAAACAGCACAGCACGATGTGTATTTTTTTTAAAATTAACAAAATAAATCAAAAAAAATCAAAAATAAAAATAAGTGGAAAAGGCGAGAGTGCGCGAGCACACAGGAGCAAAGACAAGCAGCGCAGCTTGATGCGTAGTAAAAAAAATAATAAATAGACAACTGGTCGACCTCATTAGAAATAAAAACCCAAAAGATTAGATAGACAAACAAACACAAAAATGTGGAGAGAAGGGCAGTGCGCGCAGGAGCAAAGGTAAACAGCAGACAGACCTGAATCCTTATCTTTACAAGGTCGACCTCAGAACTTTGTTCAGTTTGTCTCGGTGACGGATAATGGAAGGAAGGGCAGGCAACTGGTCGACTTCATTTAAATAAACAA